>NC_090251.1:1655691-1693191 GCF_037325665.1 Littorina saxatilis | reverse complement strand
CAACTTAAAACTGCACTCAGATCCTATAGAACAGGTTTCATCACACAGAGTACTAGGAATTGAAGTTGACCAGGAGCTTAAGTGGAACATACACGTTAAGAATATCTGTAAAAAGCTGTCAAGCAATCTCCATCTCCTATCTAAACTAAAACCCTTTGTAGACAAGGAGGGACTGAAAATGTTTTACGTGGCACACTGTCTATCATATATTAATTATGCCTCCACGGTATGGTGCGGTGCCAGTGAAAATATAATGAAAAAACTAAACTCCTTGCACAGAAGAGGTGCTAAGCTTATTGTAACCAATCCTTATCTGTCCACGTCAGAAAAGTTGAAGGTAGCCAATATTCTTCCACTTCAACAGCAGTTTGATTACAACATCTTAATTCTAATGTACAAGGCGCTCAATGAGCTGGCCCCACCATACCTAAATGCATTCTTGACTAAAGCTTCCGAGCGTTATGTGTCAAACAAATCTCTATATATATTACCAAGGACTCGCATAGATCTATACAAAACTAGCTTTGCTTTTGTGGGACCTTCTCTGTGGAACTCTCTTCCTTCGAATGTACAAACGTGCCGTTCATTGAACGCATTCAAAACCTCCCTCAGGAAACACATACTGAGGTCTTCATAAGTTACGCTGCCGGTATTGTAGCTAGCTTTGTTAATTATAATTATTTTATTACTCTGAAATATTGACTGCTGCATGCCTACATAATGCTAAATCTACCTGTCTTGGTAGGCTCACTGTGTGCTTGTTGAATGGCACTTAGTTGTGTGTATATTATTATTAGTATTATATGTGTTCCTCCTTGTGCGTCTGCGTGTGAGTGCGCAAGTGTGATTGCGTAATTAATGTTCCATTCTGTAATTGCTTTATTGATGTTCCATTCATGTATTTTCTACTACTTTTCTCATTTATTATTACTGTATGTTTGATGTTTCTATGATTCTAGTCGGGCGCACGCGTGAATATGTGTTTGTGTGAATGTAAAGGGCACATTGTAAGATTAAGCCTATGGCCTAAAATGTCTACCCTTTATGTGAATAAAATGTTCTAAGTCTACGTCTAAGTCTAAGTCTCTCTCTCTGTCTGTCTCTGTCTCTCTCTGTCTCTCTCTCTCTCTCTGAAAGACTAGGCGCAGACAGAAAACAAACATGTGACAAGAGACTTTGCAACAAGTAACGTGTCTGCAAGACCGCGCGCGACTTTGGGACATTTTCTGGTGTGATCAATCTTGTTGACATTCCACGCGATCTGGAAACCATGTCGCGAAGTACCCACCTTGTGTTTTATCGATGAGCATTGTACATTTGTATCGATATTTCCACATCGTTCCCTTCCTCCCCCATCCACCCTTTCGCAATGAACTGTACACAGTTTAAGCGAATACAATTTCAGACTTCAGACCTCTCTCTCTCTCTCTCTCTCTCTCTCTCTCTCTCTCTCTCTCTCTCTCTCTCTCTCTCTCTCTCTCTCGCTCTCTCTCTTTCTCGTTCTCTCTCTCTCTCTCTGTCTTTTTCGTTCTCTCTCTCTCTCTTTCTCTTTCTCTCTTTTTCTCTCTCTCTCTCTCTCTCTCTCTCTCTCTCTCTCTCTCTCTCTCTCTCTCTCTTTCTCTTTTTATATTTAGTCAAGTTTTGACTAAATATTTTAACATCGAGGGGGAATCGAAACGAGGGTCGTGGTGTATGTGCGTGCGTGTGTGCGTGCGTGTGTGTGTGTGTGTGTGTGTGTAGAGCGATTCAGACTAAACTACTGGACCGATCTTTATGAAATTTGACATGAGAGTTCCTGGGTATGAAATCCCCGAACGTTTTTTTCATTTCTTTGATAAATGTCTTTGATGACGTCATATCCGGCTTTTCGTGAAAGTTGAGGCGGCACTGTCACGCCCTCATTTTTCAACCAAATTGGTTCAAATTTTGGTCAAGTAATCTTCGACGAAGCCCGGGGTTCGGTATTGCATTTCAGCTTGGTGGCTTAAAAATTAATTAATGACTTTGGTCATTAAAAATCGGAAAATTGTAAAAAAAAAATAAAAATTTATAAAACGATCCAAATTTACGTTTATCTTATTCTCCATCATTTTCTGATTCCAAAAACATATAAATATGTTATATTCGGATTAAAAACAAGCTCTGAAAATTAAATATATAAAAATTATTATCAAAATTAAATTGTCCAAATCAATTTAAAAACACTTTCATCTTATTCCTTGTCGGTTCCTGATTCCAAAAACATATAGATATGATATGTTTGGATTAAAAACACGCTCAGAAAGTTAAAACAAAGAGAGGTACAGAAAAGCGTGCTATCCTTCTTAGCGCAACTACTACCCCGCTCTTCTTGTCAATTTCACTGCCTTTGCCATGAGCGGTGGCCTGACGATGCTACGAGTAAAATGGCATTGCGTTCAGTTTCATTCTGTGAGTTCGACAGCTACTTGACTAAATATTGTATTTTCGCCTTACGCGACTTGTTATATTTAGTCAAGTTTTGACTAAATATTTTAACATCGAGGGGGAATCGAAACGAGGGTCGTGGTGTATGTGTGTGTGTGTGTGCGTGTGTGTGTGTGTGTAGAGCGATTCAGACTAAACTACTGGACCGATCTTTATGAAATTTGACATGAGAGTTCCTGGGTATGAAATCCCCGAACGTTTTTTTCATTTTTTTGATAAATGTCTTTGATGACGTCATATCCGGCTTTTCGTGAAAGTTGAGGCGGCACTGTCACGCCCTCATTTTTCAACCAAATTGGTTGAAATTTTGGTCAAGTACTCTTCGACGAAGCCCGGGGTTCGGTATTGCATTTCAGCTTGGTGGCTTAAAAATTAATTTATGACTTTGGTCATTAAAAATCTGAAAATTGTAAAAAAAAATAAAAATTTATAAAACGATCCAAATTTACGTTTATCTTATTCGCCATCATTTGCTGATTCCAAAAACATATCAATATGTTATATTCGGATTAAAAACAAGCTCTAAAAATTAAATATATAAAAATTATTATCAAATTTTTTTTTTCGAAATCAATTTAAAAACACTTTCATCTTATTCCTTGTCGGTTCCTGATTCCAAAAATATATAGATATGATATGTTTGGATTAAAAACACGCTCAGAAAGTTAAAACGAAGAGAGGTACAGAAAAGCGTGCTATCCTTCTCAGCGCAACGAATACCCCGCTCTTCTTGTCAATTCCACGTGCACTGCCTTTGCCACGGGCGGTGGAGTGACGATGCTACGAGTATACGGTCTTGCTGCGTTGCGTTGCGTTCAGTTTCATTCTGTGAGTTCGACAGCTACTTGACTAAATATTGTATTTTCGCTTTTGTAAAACTACTCATACGCATACCTGACAGAAGGATTTGTTTGTTTGTTTGTTTAACGCCCAGCCGACCACGACTAAATGTAAAAAGAATAGAGATATAGTAAAGCGTGCTATCCTCCTCAGCGCAACCGCTACCGCGCTTTTCTGGATTGTTAATTTCACTGCCTTTGCCAAGAGCGGTGGACAGACGATGCTACGAGTGTACGGTCTTGCAGAAAAAATGCAATGCGTTCAGTTTCATTCTGTGAGCTCGACTGAGCTTGACTAAATGTTGTATTTTCGCGTTACGCGACTTGTTTCTTTCTCTCTCTCCGTCTCTCTCGCCCCCCTCTCTCTCCCCCCCCCCCTCTCTCTCTCTCTCTCTCTCTCTCTCTCTCTCTCTCTCTCTCTCTCTCTCTCTCTCTCTCTCTCTCTCTCTCTCTCTCTCTCAGTTGCTATCGTTAAGTGGGAAAGTATATTCCTTTACTACTATTTTACATTTCAACAACTCAAGATGATTATTATCTTCAAGCCATTGTTAAATTCATACATGTAAACGATACACACCAAACGTCACTGTGAGATGTGAATGAAGGTGACACGCCAGGCAAGTCGTGAAGGCAGTGTGCAACACTCTCGTGTCTGGACACGCTACAACCCTGCATGTCGATCAGTGTTAGGATCGCTACCCGCAGTTTTCAAAACATATCATATCAGCTATCAAAACTTGCTTTGACGTTTTTCTAAGCGTATTGAAACTGTTTGTGTTGAATCTTTATAAGAAAGCATTCATTTCATGGCTAACAGCTTTAACGGTTTGGCGTCTTTCCAAATATATACAGTAACTGTTCCCAACAGTGGAGAAAATTTGACAAACTGTTCAAATATTCCTAAATGCTCCTTAACTGCCTGCTAGCAATAAAACAGTTCATGTTTACTCAGGAGCAAAAACATCAATGATTCTAACATAATGCATCAAGGTTGCTTTCACAACACGTGACAGTGTTTCAATAAATGTATGTATTTCAACCAACTACTACTAATTCTAATTTGATACATGGATAGATCATTTAATTCCAGTTCTTAATTATCACGTTGCTGAGAAATTCGGGTCGCTTCCTCCCAGTGGAAAGCTAGCGACAACAAGAGTCGCGCTACTCAGGTGTGTGACAACAAGAGTCGCGCTACCCAGGTGTGTGACAACAAGAGTCGCGCTACCCAGGTGTGTGACAACAAGAGTCGCGCTACCCAGGTGTGTGACAACAAGAGTCGTGCTACCCAGGTGTGTGACAACAAGAGTCGCGCTACCCAGGTGTGTGACAACAAGAGTCGCTCTACCCAGGTGTGTGACAACAAGAGTCGCGCTACCCAGGTGTGTGACAACAAGAGTCGTGCTACCCAGGTGTGTGACAACAAGAATCGTGCTACCCAGGTGTGTGACAACAAGAGTCGCTCTACCCAGGTGTGTGACAACAAGAGTCGCGCTACCCAGGTGTGTGACAACAAGAGTCGCGCTACCCAGGTGTGTGACAACAAGAGTCGTGCTACCCAGGTGTGTGACAACAAGAGTCGCGCTACCCAGGTGTGTGACAACAAGAGTCAGGCTACCCAGGTGTGTGACAACAAGAGTCACGCTACCCAGGTGTGTGACAACAAGAGTCGTGCTACCCAGGTGTGTGACAACAAGAATCGCGCTACCCAGGTGTGTGACAACAAGAGTCGCTCTACCCAGGTGTGTGACAACAAGAGTCGCGCTACCCAGGTGTGTGACAACAAGAGTCGCTCTACCCAGGTGTGTGACAACAAGAGTCGCGCTACCCAGGTGTGTGACAACAAGAGTCGTGCTACCCAGGTGTGTGACAACAAGAGTCGCACTACCCAGGTGTGTGACAACAAGAGTCGCACTACCCAGGTGTGTGACAACAAGAGTCGCACTACCCAGGTGTGTGACAACAAGAGTCGCGCTACCCAGGTGTGTGACAACAAGAGTCGTGCTACCCAGGTGTGTGACAACAAGAGTCGTGCTACCCAGGTGTGTGACAACAAGAGTCGCGCTACCCAGGTGTGTGACAACAAGAGTCGCGCTACGCAGGTGTGTGACAACAAGAGTCGCGCTACCCAGGTGTGTGACAACAAGAGTCACGCTACCCAGGTGTGTGACAACAAGAGTCACGCTACCCAGGTGTGTGACAACAAGAGTCAGGCTACCCAGGTGTGTGACAACAAGAGTCGTGCTACCCAGGTGTGTGACAACAAGAGTCGCGCTACCCAGGTGTGTGACAACAAGAGTCGCTCTACCCAGGTGTGTGACAACAAGAGTCGCGCTACCCAGGTGTGTGACAACAAGAGTCGCTCTACCCAGGTGTGTGACAACAAGAGTCGCGCTACCCAGGTGTGTGACAACAAGAGTCATGCTACCCAGGTGTGTGACAACAAGAGTCGCGCTACCCAGGTGTGTGACAACAAGAGTCGCACTACCCAGGTGTGTGACAACAAGAGTCGTGCTACCCAGGTGTGTGACAACAAGAGTCACGTTACCCAGGTGTGTGACAACAAGAGTCACGCTACCCAGGTGTGTGACAACAAGAGTCGTGCTACCCAGGTGTGTGACAACAAGAGTCAGGCTACCCAGGTGTGTGACAACAAGAGTCGTGCTACCCAGGTGTGTGACAACAAGAGTCTCGCTACCCAGGTGTGTGACAACAAGAGTCACGCTACCCAGGTGTGTGACAACAAGAGTCAGGCTACCCAGGTGTGTGACAACAAGAGTCACGCTACCCAGGTGTGTGACAACAAGAGTCGTGCTACCCAGGTGTGTGACAACAAGAGTCACGTTACCCAGGTGTGTGACAACAAGAGTCATGCTACCCAGATGTGTGACAACAAGAGTCGCGCTACCCAGGTGTGTGACAACAAGAGTCTCGCTACCCAGGTGTGTGACAACAAGAGTCATGCTACCCAGGTGTGTGACAACAAGAGTCGCGCTACCCAGGTGTGTGACAACAAGAGTCGCGCTACCCAGGTGTGTGACAACAAGAGTCGCGCTACCCAGGTGTGTGACAACAAGAGTCATGCTACCCAGGTGTGTGACAACAAGAGTCTCGCTACCCAGGTGTGTGACAACAAGAGTCTCGCTACCCAGGTGTGTGACAACAAGAGTCATGCTACCCAGGTGTGTGACAACAAGAGTCGCGCTACCCAGGTGTGTGACAACAAGAGTCGCGCTACCCAGGTGTGTGACAACAAGAGTCGCGCTACCCAGGTGTGTGACAACAAGAGTCATGCTACCCAGGTGTGTGACAACAAGAGTCGCGCTACCCAGGTGTGTGACAACAAGAGTCGCTCTACCCAGGTGTGTGACAACAAGAGTCGCGCTACCCAGGTGTGTGACAACAAGAGTCGCTCTACCCAGGTGTGTGACAACAAGAGTCGCGCTACCCAGGTGTGTGACAACAAGAGTCGTGCTACCCAGGTGTGTGACAACAAGAATCGCGCTACCCAGGTGTGTGACAACAAGAGTCGCTCTACCCAGGTGTGTGACAACAAGAGTCGCGCTACCCAGGTGTGTGACAACAAGAGTCGCTCTACCCAGGTGTGTGACAACAAGAGTCGCGCTACAAAGGTGTGTGACAACAAGAGTCGCTCTACCCAGGTGTGTGACAACAAGAGTCGCGCTACCCAGGTGTGTGACAACAAGAGTCGTGCTACCCAGGTGTGTGACAACAAGAATCGCGCTACCCAGGTGTGTGACAACAAGAGTCGCTCTACCCAGGTGTGTGACAACAAGAGTCGCGCTACCCAGGTGTGTGACAACAAGAGTCGCTCTACCCAGGTGTGTGACAACAAGAGTCGCGCTACCCAGGTGTGTGACAACAAGAGTCGTGCTACCCAGGTGTGTGACAACAAAAATCGCGCTACCCAGGTGTGTGACAACAAGAGTCGCTCTACCCAGGTGTGTGACAACAAGAGTCGCGCTACCCAGGTGTGTGACAACAAGAGTCGCTCTACCCAGGTGTGTGACAACAAGAGTCGCGCTACCCAGGTGTGTGACAACAAGAGTCGCTCTACCCAGGTGTGTGACAACAAGAGTCGCGCTACCCAGGTGTGTGACAACAAGAGTCGTGCTACCCAGGTGTGTGACAACAAGAGTCATGCTACCCAGGTGTGTGACAACAAGAGTCACGCTACCCAGGTGTGTGACAACAAGAGTCGCGCTACCCAGGTGTGTGACAACAAGAGTCGCGCTACCCAGGTGTGTGACAACAAGAGTCGCGCTACCCAGGTGTGTGACAACAAGAGTCGTGCTACCCAGGTGTGTGACAACAAGAATCGCGCTACCCAGGTGTGTGACAACAAGAGTCGCTCTACCCAGGTGTGTGACAACAAGAGTCGCGCTACCCAGGTGTGTGACAACAAGAGTCGCTCTACCCAGGTGTGTGACAACAAGAGTCGCGCTACCCAGGTGTGTGACAACAAGAGTCGTGCTACCCAGGTGTGTGACAACAAGAGTCGCGCTGCCCTGGTGTGTGACAACAAGAGTCGTGCTACCCAGGTGTGTGACAACAAGAGTCGCGCTACTCAGGTGTGTGACAACAAGAGTCGCTCTACCCAGGTGTGTGACAACAAGAGTCGCGCTACCCAGGTGTGTGACAACAAGAGTCGCGCTACCCAGGTGTGTGACAACAAGAGTCGCTCTACCCAGGTGTGTGACAACAAGAGTCATGCTACCCAGGTGTGTGACAACAAGAGTCGCGCTACCCAGGTGTGTGACAACAAGAGTCGCTCTACCCAGGTGTGTGACAACAAGAGTCGCGCTACCCAGGTGTGTGACAACAAGAGTCGCTCTACCCAGGTGTGTGACAACAAGAGTCGCGCTACCCAGGTGTGTGACAACAAGAGTCGTGCTACCCAGGTGTGTGACAACAAGAATCGCGCTACCCAGGTGTGTGACAACAAGAGTCGCTCTACCCAGGTGTGTGACAACAAGAGTCGCGCTACCCAGGTGTGTGACAACAAGAGTCGCTCTACCCAGGTGTGTGACAACAAGAGTCGCGCTACCCAGGTGTGTGACAACAAGAGTCGCTCTACCCAGGTGTGTGACAACAAGAGTCGCGCTACCCAGGTGTGTGACAACAAGAGTCGTGCTACCCAGGTGTGTGACAACAAGAATCGCGCTACCCAGGTGTGTGACAACAAGAGTCGCTCTACCCAGGTGTGTGACAACAAGAGTCGCGCTACCCAGGTGTGTGACAACAAGAGTCGCTCTACCCAGGTGTGTGACAACAAGAGTCGCGCTACCCAGGTGTGTGACAACAAGAGTCGCTCTACCCAGGTGTGTGACAACAAGAGTCGCGCTACCCAGGTGTGTGACAACAAGAGTCGTGCTACCCAGGTGTGTGACAACAAGAATCGCGCTACCCAGGTGTGTGACAACAAGAGTCGCTCTACCCAGGTGTGTGACAACAAGAGTCGCGCTACCCAGGTGTGTGACAACAAGAGTCGCTCTACCCAGGTGTGTGACAACAAGAGTCGCGCTACCCAGGTGTGTGACAACAAGAGTCGCTCTACCCAGGTGTGTGACAACAAGAGTCGCGCTACCCAGGTGTGTGACAACAAGAGTCGTGCTACCCAGGTGTGTGACAACAAGAATCGCGCTACCCAGGTGTGTGACAACAAGAGTCGCTCTACCCAGGTGTGTGACAACAAGAGTCGCGCTACCCAGGTGTGTGACAACAAGAGTCGCTCTACCCAGGTGTGTGACAACAAGAGTCGCGCTACCCAGGTGTGTGACAACAAGAGTCGTGCTACCCAGGTGTGTGACAACAAGAGTCGCACTACCCAGGTGTGTGACAACAAGAGTCGCACTACCCAGGTGTGTGACAACAAGAGTCAGGCTACCCAGGTGTGTGACAACAAGAGTCACGCTACCCAGGTGTGTGACAACAAGAGTCGTGCTACCCAGGTGTGTGACAACAAGAGTCGTGCTACCCAGGTGTGTGATAACAAGAGTCGCGCTACCCAGGTGTGTGACAACAAGAGTCGCGCTACTCAGGTGTGTGACAACAAGAGTCGCGCTACCCAGGTGTGTGACAACAAGAGTCGCGCTACCCAGGTGTGTGACAACAAGAGTCGCTCTACCCAGGTGTGTGACAACAAGAGTCGCGCTACCCAGGTGTGTGACAACAAGAGTCGTGCTACCCAGGTGTGTGACAACAAGAGTCGCACTACCCAGGTGTGTGACAACAAGAGTCGCACTACCCAGGTGTGTGACAACAAGAGTCGCACTACCCAGGTGTGTGACAACAAGAGTCGCGCTACCCAGGTGTATGACAACAAGAGTCACGCTACCCAGGTGTGTGACAACAAGAGTCGTGCTACCCAGGTGTGTGACAACAAGAGTCGCGCTACCCAGGTGTGTGACAACAAGAGTCGCGCTACTCAGGTGTGTGACAACAAGAGTCGCGCTACCCAGGTGTGTGACAACAAGAGTCGCG
This sequence comes from Littorina saxatilis, assembly GCF_037325665.1. Lineage (NCBI taxonomy): Eukaryota > Metazoa > Mollusca > Gastropoda > Littorinimorpha > Littorinidae > Littorina > Littorina saxatilis. The sequence continues at coordinate 1,683,382 of NC_090251.1, read as the reverse complement.
CTACCCAGGTGTGTGACAACAAGAGTCGCGCTACTCAGGTGTGTGACAACAAGAGTCGCGCTACCCAGGTGTGTGACAACAAGAGTCATGCTACCCAGGTGTGTGACAACAAGAGTCGTGCTACCCAGGTGTGTGACAACAAGAGTCGCGCTACCCAGGTGTGTGACAACAAGAGTCGCGCTACTCAGGTGTGTGACAACAAGAGTCGTGCTACCCAGGTGTGTGACAACAAGAGTCATGCTACCCAGGTGTGTGACAACAAGAGTCGTGCTACCCAGGTGTGTGACAACAAGAGTCGCGCTACCCAGGTGTGTGACAACAAGAGTCGCGCTACTCAGGTGTGTGACAACAAGAGTCGCGCTACCCAGGTGTGTGACAACAAGAGTCGCGCTACCCAGGTGTGTGACAACAAGAGTCGCTCTACCCAGGTGTGTGACAACAAGAGTCGCGCTACCCAGGTGTGTGACAACAAGAGTCGCTCTACCCAGGTGTGTGACAACAAGAGTCGCGCTACCCAGGTGTGTGACAACAAGAGTCATGCTACCCAGGTGTGTGACAACAAGAGTCGCGCTACCCAGGTGTGTGACAACAAGAGTCGCACTACCCAGGTGTGTGACAACAAGAGTCGTGCTACCCAGGTGTGTGACAACAAGAGTCACGCTACCCAGGTGTGTGACAACAAGAGTCACGCTACCCAGGTGTGTGACAACAAGAGTCGCGCTACCCAGGTGTGTGACAACAAGAGTCACGCTACCCAGGTGTGTGACAACAAGAGTCGCGCTACCCAGGTGTGTGACAACAAGAGTCGTGCTACCCAGGTGTGTGACAACAAGAGTCAGGCTACCCAGGTGTGAGACAACAAGAGTCAGGCTACCCAGGTGTGTGACAACAAGAGTCAGGCTACCCAGGTGTGTGACAACAAGAGTCGCGCTACCCAGGTGTGTGACAACAAGAGTCGTGCTACCCAGGTGTGTGACAACAAGAGTCGCGCTACTCAGGTGTGTGACAACAAGAGTCGCTCTACCCAGGTGTGTGACAACAAGAGTCGCGCTACCCAGGTGTGTGACAACAAGAGTCGCGCTACCCAGGTGTGTGACAACAAGAGTCGCTCTACCCAGGTGTGTGACAACAAGAGTCATGCTACCCAGGTGTGTGACAACAAGAGTCGCGCTACCCAGGTGTGTGACAACAAGAGTCGCTCTACCCAGGTGTGTGACAACAAGAGTCGCGCTACCCAGGTGTGTGACAACAAGAGTCGCTCTACCCAGGTGTGTGACAACAAGAGTCGCGCTACCCAGGTGTGTGACAACAAGAGTCGTGCTACCCAGGTGTGTGACAACAAGAATCGCGCTACCCAGGTGTGTGACAACAAGAGTCGCTCTACCCAGGTGTGTGACAACAAGAGTCGCGCTACCCAGGTGTGTGACAACAAGAGTCGCTCTACCCAGGTGTGTGACAACAAGAGTCGCGCTACCCAGGTGTGTGACAACAAGAGTCGCTCTACCCAGGTGTGTGACAACAAGAGTCGCGCTACCCAGGTGTGTGACAACAAGAGTCGTGCTACCCAGGTGTGTGACAACAAGAATCGCGCTACCCAGGTGTGTGACAACAAGAGTCGCTCTACCCAGGTGTGTGACAACAAGAGTCGCGCTACCCAGGTGTGTGACAACAAGAGTCGCTCTACCCAGGTGTGTGACAACAAGAGTCGCGCTACCCAGGTGTGTGACAACAAGAGTCGCTCTACCCAGGTGTGTGACAACAAGAGTCGCGCTACCCAGGTGTGTGACAACAAGAGTCGTGCTACCCAGGTGTGTGACAACAAGAATCGCGCTACCCAGGTGTGTGACAACAAGAGTCGCTCTACCCAGGTGTGTGACAACAAGAGTCGCGCTACCCAGGTGTGTGACAACAAGAGTCGCTCTACCCAGGTGTGTGACAACAAGAGTCGCGCTACCCAGGTGTGTGACAACAAGAGTCGTGCTACCCAGGTGTGTGACAACAAGAGTCGCGCTACCCAGGTGTGTGACAACAAGAGTCGCGCTACCCAGGTGTGTGACAACAAGAGTCGCGCTACCCAGGTGTGTGACAACAAGAGTCGCGCTACCCAGGTGTGTGACAACAAGAGTCGTGCTACCCAGGTGTGTGACAACAAGAGTCGTGCTACCCAGGTGTGTGACAACAAGAGTCGCGCTACCCAGGTGTGTGACAACAAGAGTCGCGCTACTCAGGTGTGTGACAACAAGAGTCGCGCTACCCAGGTGTGTGACAACAAGAGTCGCGCTACCCAGGTGTGTGACAACAAGAGTCGCTCTACCCAGGTGTGTGACAACAAGAGTCGCGCTACCCAGGTGTGTGACAACAAGAGTCGCGCTACCCAGGTGTGTGACAACAAGAGTCGCACTACCCAGGTGTGTGACAACAAGAGTCGCACTACCCAGGTGTGTGACAACAAGAGTCGCGCTACCCAGGTGTGTGACAACAAGAGTCGCACTACCCAGGTGTATGACAACAAGAGTCGTGCTACCCAGGTGTGTGACAACAAGAGTCGTGCTACCCAGGTGTGTGACAACAAGAGTCGCGCTACCCAGGTGTGTGACAACAAGAGTCGCGCTACTCAGGTGTGTGACAACAAGAGTCGAGCTACCCAGGTGTGTGACAACAAGAGTCGCGCTACCCAGGTGTGTGACAACAAGAGTCACGCTACCCAGGTGTGTGACAACAAGAGTCTCGCTACCCAGGTGTGTGACAACAAGAGTCGCTCTACCCAGGTGTGTGACAACAAGAGTCGCGCTACTCAGGTGTGTGACAACAAGAGTCGCGCTACTCAGGTGTGTGACAACAAGAGTCGCGCTACCCAGGTGTGTGACAACAAGAGTCGCGCTACCCAGGTGTGTGACAACAAGAGTCATGCTACCCAGGTGTGTGACAACAAGAGTCGCTCTACCCAGGTGTGTGACAACAAGAGTCGCACTACCCAGGTGTGTGACAACAAGAGTCGCGCTACCCAGGTGTGTGACAACAAGAGTCAGGCTACCCAGGTGTGTGACAACAAGAGTCAGGCTACCCAGGTGTGTGACAACAAGAGTCATGCTACCCAGGTGTGTGACAACAAGAGTCGTGCTACCCAGGTGTGTCACAACAAGAGTCGCGCTACCCTGGTGTGTGACAACAAGAGTCGCGCTACTCAGGTGTGTGACAACAAGAGTCGTGCTACCCAGGTGTGTGACAACAAGAGTCATGCTACCCAGGTGTGTGACAACAAGAGTCGTGCTACCCAGGTGTGTCACAAAAAGAGTCGTGCTACCCAGGTGTGTGACAACAAGAGTCGCGCTACTCAGGTGTGTGACAACAAGAGTCGCGCTACCCAGGTGTGTGACAACAAGAGTCGCTCTACCCAGGTGTTACAACAAGAGTCGCGCTACCCAGGTGTGTGACAACAAGAGTCGCTCTACCCAGGTGTGTGACAACAAGAGTCGCGCTACCCAGGTGTGTGACAACAAGAGTCATGCTACCCAGGTGTGTGACAACAAGAGTCGCGCTACCCAGGTGTGTGACAACAAGAGTCGCACTACCCAGGTGTGTGACAACAAGAGTCGTGCTACCCAGGTGTGTGACAACAAGAGTCTCGCTACCCAGGTGTGTGACAACAAGAGTCGCGCTACCCAGGTGTGTGACAACAAGAGTCGTGCTACCCAGGTGTGTGACAACAAGAGTCAGGCTACCCAGGTGTGTGACAACAAGAGTCGTGCTACCCAGGTGTGTGACAACAAGAGTCAGGCTACCCAGGTGTGTGACAACAAGAGTCACGCTACCCAGGTGTGTGACAACAAGAGTCATGCTACCCAGGTGTGTGACAACAAGAGTCACGCTACCCAGGTGTGTGACAACAAGAGTCACGCTACCCAGGTGTGTGACAACAAGAGTCGTGCTACCCAGGTGTGTGACAACAAGAGTCATGCTACCCAGGTGTGTGACAACAAGAGTCATGCTACCCAGGTGTGTGACAACAAGAGTCTCGCTACCCAGGTGTGTGACAACAAGAGTCTCGCTACCCAGGTGTGTGACAACAAGAGTCATGCTACCCAGGTGTGTGACAACAAGAGTCGCGCTACCCAGGTGTGTGACAACAAGAGTCGCGCTACCCAGGTGTGTGACAACAAGAGTCGCGCTACCCAGGTGTGTGACAACAAGAGTCATGCTACCCAGGTGTGTGACAACAAGAGTCTCGCTACCCAGGTGTGTGACAACAAGAGTCGTGCTACCCAGGTGTGTGACAACAAGAGTCATGCTACCCAGGTGTGTGACAACAAGAGTCGCGCTACCCAGGTGTGTGACAACAAGAGTCGCGCTACCCAGGTGTGTGACAACAAGAGTCGCGCTACCCAGGTGTGTGACAACAAGAGTCATGCTACCCAGGTGTGTGACAACAAGAGTCGCGCTACCCAGGTGTGTGACAACAAGAGTCGCTCTACCCAGGTGTGTGACAACAAGAGTCGCGCTACCCAGGTGTGTGACAACAAGAGTCGCTCTACCCAGGTGTGTGACAACAAGAGTCGCGCTACCCAGGTGTGTGACAACAAGAGTCGTGCTACCCAGGTGTGTGACAACAAGAATCGCGCTACCCAGGTGTGTGACAACAAGAGTCGCTCTACCCAGGTGTGTGACAACAAGAGTCGCGCTACCCAGGTGTGTGACAACAAGAGTCGCTCTACCCAGGTGTGTGACAACAAGAGTCGCGCTACCCAGGTGTGTGACAACAAGAGTCGCTCTACCCAGGTGTGTGACAACAAGAGTCGCGCTACCCAGGTGTGTGACAACAAGAGTCGTGCTACCCAGGTGTGTGACAACAAGAATCGCGCTACCCAGGTGTGTGACAACAAGAGTCGCTCTACCCAGGTGTGTGACAACAAGAGTCGCGCTACCCAGGTGTGTGACAACAAGAGTCGCTCTACCCAGGTGTGTGACAACAAGAGTCGCGCTACCCAGGTGTGTGACAACAAGAGTCGTGCTACCCAGGTGTGTGACAACAAGAATCGCGCTACCCAGGTGTGTGACAACAAGAGTCGCTCTACCCAGGTGTGTGACAACAAGAGTCGCGCTACCCAGGTGTGTGACAACAAGAGTCGCTCTACCCAGGTGTGTGACAACAAGAGTCGCGCTACCCAGGTGTGTGACAACAAGAGTCGCTCTACCCAGGTGTGTGACAACAAGAGTCGCGCTACCCAGGTGTGTGACAACAAGAGTCGTGCTACCCAGGTGTGTGACAACAAGAATCGCGCTACCCAGGTGTGTGACAACAAGAGTCGCTCTACCCAGGTGTGTGACAACAAGAGTCGTGCTACCCAGGTGTGTGACAACAAGAGTCGCTCTACCCAGGTGTGTGACAACAAGAGTCGCGCTACCCAGGTGTGTGACAACAAGAGTCGCGCTACCCAGGTGTATGACAACAAGAGTCACGCTACCCAGGTGTGTGACAACAAGAGTCGTGCTACCCAGGTGTGTGACAACAAGAGTCGCGCTGCCCTGGTGTGTGACAACAAGAGTCGTGCTACCCAGGTGTGTGACAACAAGAGTCGCGCTACTCAGGTGTGTGACAACAAGAGTCGCTCTACCCAGGTGTGTGACAACAAGAGTCGCGCTACCCAGGTGTGTGACAACAAGAGTCGCTCTACCCAGGTGTGTGACAACAAGAGTCGCGCTACCCAGGTGTGTGACAACAAGAGTCGCTCTACCCAGGTGTGTGACAACAAGAGTCTCGCTACCCAGGTGTGTGACAACAAGAGTCTCGCTACCCAGGTGTGTGACAACAAGAGTCATGCTACCCAGGTGTGTGACAACAAGAGTCGCGCTACCCAGGTGTGTGACAACAAGAGTCGCGCTACCCAGGTGTGTGACAACAAGAGTCGCGCTACTCAGGTGTGTGACAACAAGAGTCGCTCTACCCAGGTGTGTGACAACAAGAGTCGCGCTACCCAGGTGTGTGACAACAAGAGTCGCTCTACCCAGGTGTGTGACAACAAGAGTCGCGCTACCCAGGTGTGTGACAACAAGAGTCGCTCTACCCAGGTGTGTGACAACAAGAGTCATGCTACCCAGGTGTGTGACAACAAGAGTCGTGCTACCCAGGTGTGTGACAACAAGAGTCGTGCTACCCAGGTGTGTGACAACAAGAGTCGTGCTACCCAGGTGTGTGACAACAAGAGTCACGCTACCCAGGTGTGTGACAACAAGAGTCTCGCTACCCAGGTGTGTGACAACAAGAGTCGCTCTACCCAGGTGTGTGACAACAAGAGTCAGGCTACCCAGGTGTGTGACAACAAGAGTCGCGCTACCCAGGTGTGTGACAACAAGAGTCGCACTACCCAGGTGTGTGCGTGTTCAATTTGTGACGGAATGACCGAGGTCTTTTACGTGCCACTGTGGTGACACGGGGTGGGACACAGTTACCGTATCTGAGTCTGAACATAAAGTTGACCCGTGGCAGTCCTGGTCTGGATTCGAACCCGTGATTCAAGCATCACAAGGCCAGTGCTCTGCCAAGTGAAGTACCAGCCCCCGGATTCATGTACAGGAATAATATTCGGCGCAAAAAAACCATGTTTGTGGCATATGCGCATGGGTCTGAGTTTATTCACACCATACACTGCCTCCCTGGGTTGTGGAATTTATTTGCAATCTGTCGAAGGCTTTGTGGGGGAAACTAGGTTCACAGGTGTGTTTACAACGTCTACATTTCACCCGGGGGGGGGGGGGGGAGGTTGAGGGAGGGAGGGAGGGAGGGATCCGCTGGTCTATTGCTAGCTACACCTTTTGACTTTGACCAAGCCTTTCAGCCAACCAACCAACCAACCAGCCAACCAGCCAAACAGCCTAACAAACAAACAAACAAACAAACACAACTTTCACTCTCTCACTCTGCACGTGCGATTGTGTGTGTGTGTGTATGTGTGTGTGTGTGTTTGTGTGTGTGTGTGTGTTTGTGTGTGTGTTTGTGTGTGTGTGTGTGTGTGTGTGTGTGTGTCTCCTCCAGTATTATAAGTGTCTGTATTGAATCCAAAGGAAATGTGTTTCCATTTTTCACCTTAACAATCAACACAAAGCCGCCATGGTTTGCCGCACCTCGCCACGTTCAACGTTCAATGGTTTGCCGCACCTCGCCACGTTCAACGTTCAATGGTTTGCCGCACCTCGCCACGTTCAACGTTCAATGGTTTGCCGCACCTCGCCACGTTCAACGTTCAATGGTGCCTACAGTTGAGACATTCTCCGCGTCACACTAGCTGCATGAAGACAGAGACACGGTGTTATGGCGTTCAGTCAAGTTCAACGTTCAATGGTGCCTACAGTTGAGACACTCTCCACGTCACACTAGCTGCATGAAGACAGAGACACGGTGTTATGGCGTTCAGCCAAGTTCAACGTTCAATGGTGCCTACAGTTGAGACACTCTCCACGTCACACTAGCTGCATGAAGACAGAGACACCGTGTTACGGCGTTCAGTCAAGTTCAACGTTCAATGGTGCCTACAGTTGAGACACTCTCCACGTCACACTAGCTGCATGAAGACAGAGACACGGTGTTACGGCGTTCAGCCAAAAGGCAACGTTCAATGGTGCCTACAGTTGAGACACTCTCCAAGTCACACTAGCTGCATGAAGACAGAGACACGGTGTTATGGCGTTCAGCCAAAAGGCAACGTTCAATGGTGCCTACAGTTGAGACACTCTCCAAGTCACACTAGCTGCATGAAGACAGAGACACGGTGTTACGGCGTTCAGCCAAAAGGCAACGTTCAATGGTGCCTACAGTTGAGACACTCTCCAAGTCACACTAGCTGCATGAAGACAGAGACACGGTGTTATGGCGTTCAGCCAAAAGGCAACGTTCAATGGTGCCTACAGTTGAGACACTCTCCACGTCACACTAGCTGCATGAAGGCAGAGACACGGTGTTACGGCGTTCAGCCAAGTTCAACGTTCAATGGTGCCTACAGTTGAGACACTCTCCGAGTCACACAAGCTGCATGAAGGCAGAGACACGGTGTTACGGCGTTCAGCCAAGTTCAACGTTCAATGGTGCCTACAGTTGAGACATTCTCCGCGTCACACTAGCTGCATGAAGGCAGAGACACGGTGTTATGGCGTTCAGCCAAAGGGCAACGTTCAATGGCTGCCACAGAAAGCACAAAACACTCTTCAAAGTAACGGCGTCACATTTCACAGACTTTCTGGATCAAGACTTAGCGTACGGCAGGATCGTTCCCTCGCTGTTTTGAACTCAAAATTGTAATGTATAGATAACACTTAGTAGAAAGGCAAAACAAATATTTAGTCCAAAAGGCTGCTAATGGCCACATTCAACAAACCATCTTCTTCTCTTAATCCACAAGACAACACGGGTCAAAGAAAGGGCTGTAAATGTTTTACTGCGTACATATTAAACATGTGTAAAGTCGATAAGACACCTCATCTAAGCGAGTCACGCGTTGAATTGAATAAAAACAAGAGGCGAAGCCTTCAAGGCTCACGTAAGAAATCGACAAACAGTAACACAAACTCAATCACTCCGTCACACATACACACACACACACACACACACACACACACACACACACACACACACACACACACACACACACACACACACACACACACAGTAAGCATAGGTGAAACTGTGCAAGAAAGCGAGACCCTGGATCTGCCAAGTAGTCTCGGCCCGCTCACAACTTGATAACAATGACCGAGACGTTCACTGTAATTCCTTTGCGTGACGTCTAACCCTCTTACGTCATAATGTGACGTCTTCAAATAGTTTCTATCACACACGTCAAACACTTTTGACCGAGACTGACGTAATCCATAGACTCGGAAATGTTAAAGTTTCTATCACACACACACACACACACACACGCACGCACGCACGCACGCACGCACGCACAGACAGACAAAGTTTATCATCGCATAGGCTACACTTACGTGAGCCAAAAACTCTGAACAAAGAAAAAGAAAAGATTTTCTAACTTGCAAACAGAATGTTCCCGCAAGGGTTTCCAGTCTAGTCATATCAACCCGTGCACTGTGAATTCTACAGGGTACAACTACTCACATATACGTTGGTCTGAACAAAGGGGGCGGAGGGAGGGGGGGCAAGGTGCGTGTGGCGACGTGCATTCACTGCCCCTGACGTAGCGGTTACTAAAGGCCCTGTCAGTGTCGTTGTGACGACGTGTCATCTCCCAGCTCGTCTCCCAGTACAGGTGTGAAACGACTGGTGTCAGTGTGGACACTGCTGCCAGGGAGGACTTAAAACTGAATTCCTTGTGTCAGTGACAGTGAGGTCTGCCTGACTGTGAGAAATGACTTGTGTCAGTGACAGTGATAGTGTGGTCTGTCTGATTGTAAGAAATGACTTGTGTCAGTGACAGTGATGGTGTGGTCTGTCTGATAGTAAGAAATGACTTGTGTCAGTGACAGTGATAGTGTGGTCTGTCTGATTGTAAGAAATGACTTGTGTCAGTGACAGTGATAGCGTGGTCTGTCTGATAGTAAGAAATTACTTGTGTCAGTGACAGTGATAGTGTGGTCTGTCTGATTGTAAGAAATTACTTGTGTCAGTGACAGTAATAGTGTGGTCTGTCTGATTGTAAGAAATGACTTATGTCAGTGACAGCGAGGGCTGTGAGTGGGACATGATGTGTATCTGTCACAGTGACGACTGCCTGTCTGTGAGAAACAGTGATTTGTGTCAGTGACAGTGACGTCTGCCTGTCTGTGAGAAACAGTGATTTGTGTCAGTGACAGTGACGTCTGCCTGTCTGTGAGCAATGCGTATTGAGCCGTGTGTTACCGAGCCACACCCGACCTTGGTCAGTGACACACAGCACGCCAAACTCTGCATTCGTGACACGTTGTGTGAAGAAAACCTGGACAACTTTTAGTCTGAAGCTTTACCCATTGAGCTAGAGGGGAACCAGACGTGCGTGATTCTGTCACTGAGCGTGATAACCAGCAGAACGGGACATGCGTGGAGCCTGATTCTCTCACCGGGTGTAAGGGAAAGACAAGTTGTTGATCAAAACCAGCGACACAACGAGAGTGGCTCTCCGTCTTTCCCAAAGCGCGCATGTTAAATTGATTGAAGGTTTGAACCCGAGACCATGGCGGCCAGAAACACACAACAGACAGACGCCGATGACTGGCGGCAGATCGTGACGTCACTCTACCCTGACGCTCTTACCCGTACCTATTGTGTGCCGCCGGTACAGTTCAACAGGGTGCCCTACGTCAGGGACGTTGTACCCGGTACCGGTCTGTCTGTGCATGTGCTACAGCCACGACCTAGTGCCCGGTTTCTCCACACAGCTCTCAGTACCAAGCCTGAGGGATGGACAGTACCGCAGCATATGTGGGCCGAGGAGCCAGGGCCACATCTCCCACCAGTAGGAATGCAGGAGTGCGACCTACGGGATGACTTTGCCCAGAACCACGTGATGCTAAACCTACAGGAGCTTGGCGACAGTCGTCACGAGGCCATGTTCATCCTGTCTCAGCTACAGTTCGGCAGCTACCTCAACGAGCCTGTCTACGCCGCGGCCGCTAAACAGCTCCCACGACCCAAAGACTTACCACGAGATCGTCAGGGGGATTTTGACTTTCTGTTGATCCACCGCCAGCATGGCATTCTGGTCGGAGAGCTCAAGTCTGTGGGAAAAAACAGTAATGCCGCAAACCAGACAGATGATGCTGCCATTGCCGAGAAGGTGAAGCAAGCGGTCAAGCAGCTGGACAAGTCGGAGAGAGTGGTGAGGCACCTTGTGAGTGACATGGGACCTGGCATGACTGTCAAGAAAACTCTCTTCCTGCCTTACGTCAGCAGTGCTCAGTTAGAGCGAGTCTTGGACAACGATGAACAGTTGGAACAGGTAACGCGAGAGAGAGAGAGAGAGAGAGAGAGAGAGAGAGAGAGAGAGAGAGAGAGAGAGAGAGAGAGAAAGAAAGAGAGAGAGACACAGAGAGAGACAGAGAGAGAGGGAGAGAGAGGGAGAGAGAGAGAGAGAGAGAGAGAGAGAGAGAGAGAGAGAGAGAGGAGGGGGAAGAGGGAGGGAGAGAGAGACGAGAGAGAGAGCGAGAGGGGTGAGAGAAGGACATAGAGAGAGAGCGAAAGAGAGAGAGCGAGAGGGGAGAGGGAAAGAGAGAGAGAGGGGTAGAGAGAGAGCAAGAGGGAGGTAGGGAGGGAGAGAGAGAGAGGAGAGAGAGAGAGGCAGACACACAGACAAACAAACAGACCAGAGAGACAGAGCTAGAGACACACAGAGAGAATAAAGAGATAGAAACAGAGATAGAGACACAGGGAGAGAGTGTGTGCTGGTCTCACTACATTTACAATTGCTGCCTCACACACACACACACACACCGCGCGCGCGCGCGCGAGCGTGCTCACATAGTCATACTGCTTGATCGATGTTTTGTCAGTTTCAACCAAGCAAATAATGATACTGGCGCCCTACACAAAGATACAGTATTGCGTACATGTATGTCTCTGCTGCAGGCGGTGTGTCAGAGCCTGGGTGCGGCCAATGCAGCAGAGGCCGTTCAGCTTTGCTGTTGCTCTGACCAACTGTCCCAGCCTGCATCGTACTGGCACGTGACACCCGCCGTGTTATCACAGCTGAGCACCTGGTGGCAACACAGGATGGCCTGTACTGTGGACGCTCGGCTTACTGACCAACTTTACCTGGACATCGTTGCCAGGTGAGAGAAATGACATCCATGTCAGTTACGTCGCAGTGCTGAAATAATGTTGGTATTCGACGTTTAAGTATTAATTATCATTTATCATTATCTTAATTGTTTCTGCTACAGGTTTGTTGGTCCGGCCACCACGGTGTCTGTCCCCTGCTACAACGGTGTCCGTGTGGAGGTGCGGACTACAGGACAGGCGGTGGCGGAACTGGGGCGGAGGCTGGCACTTCTGGTTCTGACCCTGCAACAGCTCGACCTAATGAACAGAGACCCGCCACTGGTCTACATTACGGGAGCGCCAGGAACAGGTGACAAGCTCACAGCTTCTCTTACAAGATTGGGGTTTTTTGTTTTGTTTTTTGTTATTGTTGGTCTTGCTGCCGATTTTGACTGTTCTCTAAACGATTTTTTTTCGAAGCAAGTTGGAACATTATAGCTCAACCGTCTGTTTCGCGTTAAAGGCCAACATCGTGCGCGCGGCAGATGCAGCTCTAGTTTTTCGTGCTGGCAACACTAAATTTAGCTCTGTGGCCTTCTACTATAACAAGGTTCAGTCTCCTAGGCGCAGTCTGCTAACTAATTAATGCCTCCAGTGCATGTTTGTTTGTTTGTTTGTTTGTTTGCTTAACGCCCAGCCGACCACGAAGGGCCATATCAGGGCGGTGCTGCTTTGACATATAACGTGCGCCACACACAAGACAGAAGTCGCAGCACAGGCTTCATGTCTCACCCAGTCACATTATTCTGACACCGGACCAACCAGTCCTAGCACTAACCCCATAATGCCAGACGCCAGGCGGAGCAGCCACTAGATTGCCAATTTTAAAGTCTTAGGTATGACCCGGCCGGGGTTCGAACCCACGACCTCCCGATCACGGGGCGGACGCCTTACCACTGGGCCAACCGTGCCGGTCCCAGTGCATGTTCTGATGTAACCCTTAGATATATATTAATAAGAAAAATTGATGATTGTGTCTGCATGGCAGGAAGCAACGGCTAGTCCACTGGTGCTGTTGTCTCCCTTTACCACGCCCCCCCCCCCTCCTCTAAAGCTTATACATGTAACAACACAACAACAAACCTCCCCAAAAAGAGAATAATAGAAAATAAAAAATTAACGCCTCCAGAAAAAGCTGTTCAAATCAAACGCCCTGTATTTGGGGTCTTTGTTCAAAGTCGCACAGTTTTCAAAGGGAGATTTGTTTTGACCAGAAATCTGCCGGCAATTGATCAAAATTTGCGTTGTCTTATTACACGGTTATAACTTCACGATTATTTTGCTGCACCAACTATTGTCTGCCTTCTTTATTGACAACAATCGTTTCAACATTGTCTGAAAGTCGCACGTGTGAACATCACTTGTAGGACATGACGTGAATGACGTTACACCCTACACCTGATGACAGGTGTGTGAAGGTGCTGTGTTAATACTGCTGCTATGAAGAGAAACAAACCCACCACCACCACCACCACCACAACCACCACCACCACCCAGCATTTACTTACACTGCTGCTTCTGCCATAGAAATAAAAATAAAACATGTTGGTAATGTTCATTAATCATCATCATCATCATCATCATCATCATCATCATCATCATCATCATCATCATCCTGAACAACAACAATAATTATCGTCGTCGATGTTGTTGCGGCAAACGATACTGACAGAACAATGTTTCTGATTTCCTTACAGTGCACTGATCCCAGGTAGTTTGCTCAAATGACGTCTTAGTTGAAGGATTGACGCAGTGTTTATGACGTTGTTTGTGTCGAGTTTTACTTTATCGTCATCGTAGCAGAAGGTTCGATCCAGTTTTGTTGGAGGACGGTTTGTATTGTGCTCGCTGTTTGTGTTGTCTGATTCCGTGGAAAATGTGACAACTGAAGGAAAGGCATCAGGCTGACACGGAGAACAGTTTAAAACTGACATGTTCATTTAGTCTCCATGTAAAATAATTTTCTAAAATAGGAATGTTCTTGGCAGTTGTTTCATTTTTGTGTGCTTATTTCTATTTTCCTGATGCTGTGATTCGCGTGTAACAGATAAAACGGACTTGATGTAGAAAAGCTTGCTTCCACACTGTTTCGTAGTATATTTGTATGGTTATATCTGTTTTGTTTGTGAACAGGAGTAGTAGTATTCGCGCACGAACCGGACCCTACGCAGGGCCGCAGGGCCCGCAAGGATAGGGACCATAAGGTGATAGGTTAAGGTGCCTGTGTTTAAGTAGTGATAAGGAGGGATTGCGTTTAAACGGTTTATTGCGTTTTATATTTTGTCATGTGATTTCATGTGCCTGTACCTGTTGCTCGGTACTAATGACCACTCCAGCTGGGGTAATGACAGGATTACTGCTTTCACGCTTTTTATTTTTATTGGGGTGCTTATTGCAGCTGGATTACTGAGCCACCTCCTTTCTATTGACAGTAATTGACCCTCCCTCTGTGTTTTCACGGGCTTGGGACCGTTTTGACAAGGTATGTCAAAGCCACATTGGGGGTTTTTGGGATTAAACAATACGAGCATTATTTACAGAAGCAAAACATGTCTTATCAAATTTATTTACAAAAACGACAAAGTTGTTTGGCATTGGAATGTTAACCATATCACAGGCGGCGGTATCACAGTCAAAAAAAAGAAAGAGACCCATTAGAGAGGTATCACAGTCAAAAAAGAAAGAGACCCGTTAGACGGGTGTAGGTAGGGTTGAAACCCCATCAGAAGCGATCACACGCTTGATGTAGAAAAACGAGAGTGACTTTCTGGTTTGGGAATACGTGAACATAGACTTTCCGTCTGTCTTGAAACCAGTGTTTGTACCCCCACCACTTTCTTGCGTTAGAAGCACCTGTTGGTAAGACTCTTTAGTCAGTTTGTTTTGGTTTTTGTTTAAGCCTTTTGAACTAAATTTACTTCCACTGTCTCCCTCACAAAAGTAGGTTTTAGAACACAAACCAATAAACGCATTTCCTTGGTATTCGGTTTTAAAGAGACCGGGTGTTCGTTTGTCATAGTGGACACGCGCTGTACAGGCCTGACAGAGAGTTGCGTCCCATGGGGCGTTAGCTAAACGGGTGTTTTGGAAGGCTGCCTCGTGTTGGTCACAGGCTTGTGCAGGGAACCATTGGTTATACACTGTGTAAAACTGTTCTCGCAGTTCAGGACGAACCACCTCTTCTAACGTTGAAGCGCTAAGCGCCATGTACAGAGAATCTGTATCCATTTCCAAAAGCTGGTAATCGGCTCTGGACACAAACTTATCTAGAAAATCAAAATGAAACTCCAACATGCGTAGTTTAGCGTACTGGTAAACAAAGTAACCAATCTGAGAGGGGAGTGACCAGTTGATTTTTTTTTTAGCCATCTCTACTTCAGTAACAACCTCTGTTACTTCTGTTAGTTTTTGAAAACGACCGTTGTTGATCAGTTTTGAGGCCTCGTCAGACAAAACGTAATGAATATCACGATGGTTGGCCACGTTAGTTAAGGTTTTCCCGTAGGCTGAGTTACCGAGCAGTTTGAAAGTTTCAGCTAAGATAGCTTTTGATGGGTCTTGGTCTCCTGCTCGTCTTGCGTTTGAAACGCTGTCACCAAACTGACGGAAACAGGTTTTGGGTTGATACTCTACGATCAGCGTGACGTTTTCAACAACCAACCCGTGCTGCACGTACCAAAACAGGAGGGGTGTGGCTAGCAGAATTTGTTCACCGTGGTAACTCCCTACAAGTGTACGGCGTGGTTGGGATAAGAGCTTGTGTTTTTCAGCGTAGTCTTTCATAAAATCCCCGATCTGTTCTCGGCTGACAGACTCATTTTTGAAAATAGGCTGCATTTCACTGAAATGTTCTTTTAGATGGTCAGGTACATAAATATCACACTGTACCAACCCGAACAAAGTTTTGTTTTGCACCGCGTCTAAGACAGTTTGATCTGTGATGGTAGAAGGATGCCGGAAGGGTTTAAGTGTCGGAAAACGACCTTGTAGAAAAGTCTGAATGGGGGTGTTTTGTTTTTTGTCTGCGTACCATTCACACTCCCATTTTTCGACGACAGTCACACCCACATCCTCACGCAGGTATTTGGTAATGTTGCTTGTATGTTCTCTGAGTTCAACTAGTGTTTTTCCGGTGACAGGGTTAGTCGTTTTACCAGCGGTCACAGAACAGTCATGCCCGTGGAACAAACATCCGTGAAACTGATAGCAAATTTGATTCGCGGCATCCCAACCATCAACTCTAATCTTTTTTCGACCAAGGGCCTTCTCTTTCGCGTTAAACTTATGTTGGAGATGGATCTGTTTTGATGACATGACCCACTCCAACCATTCCCGAGCTAGCTGACCGTAGGGATCTGTTTTTTCCGCTTTAAAAGCGTTTTCTTTTCTACGAATGACAGGGTGCTCTGTGGGCATGTCTTGCATGAGTGCAGCTAAATACAGCGCATTTGCATCAAATCCCTGAACAGACTGTACCGGTTTGTCCTGATTACCACGAATGTGTGTTTTGTCTTTTTCGTGGTATCTGTGAAAGACAATAGACGGACCCCCGACAATGTTCTTTCGCAAAAGTGCGTGAACGTCTTTTTGTTTTTCGTTAAAAAGTGAAAAGTAGGTATCTGAAGACAACGTGTCAAACAGATACTTCAGTGTCACACCGGGGACAGAAATACCGTCTTTCAGCAAATCAACTCGCAGACTAGCGTACATACTAATCTGATGCTGCAAAGCAACCAGAAACGGCCCTGTATCTAGGTTGTTGTACCACACCAAAAAATCCTTCAAAGTCATCATTTTGTTTTCAGTCCATACACGCTGACAAAAAGCGTACTCTGTATCAGAAATATTTGAGTTTTTGAGCTTACTAAAAAAAGCTGCATGGGGTGGGAGTTCTCTTTCGTCTAGTGTACTTAGACTAGTGACGTATTCATAGCAGAAAAAACCCTTTTCCTCTTCGACCCCGAACGCCTTGAGGTACTTGGAATAACTAAAACCTGGTGCAAGAAAATTGTTGATGTCGAGAAACCGAAGTTTGTCTGTACAAAGACACATATACTGATTGTTTCGTTTAACAACAAACTTGAAAGGAGGTCTTTTAGGGGCCTTCTTTTTTCCCTCTGTTTTGACTTCTTTGTCTTCTTCTTCTTCTTCCTCTTCTTCTTCTTCTTCTTCTTCACCCACGGTATCAAAACCATCTGGTTCAAAAACAGGGTCTGTTTGACTTTCGTCTTTTGGAAGATCGTTATGGGCTGTTTTGTCTTTGACAAACTTTTCAATGAGAAAAGGTTTGATCACATTCAGATCGTAGCGAGAAGAATTGAAACCTACGACAGGCAGTTCTTGTAAATACTCATATAATTTCTGTCTGAGTCTTTCTACGGGGATGTTGAGGCTATCTGTCTCTTGTTGTTGTGTCTCTTCGATCTCAGTCAACTGATCAAACACATCTTTAAATTCTTCACAAAGAAGAGCGCAGGAGGCTTCAGAGATACGTTCTAGGTAGTTAACCATGTTATCCACTAGTTCTTGAGGGTTACCTTTACTCACAAAACAGGTTGGTTCTGTGAAATGGGGAACATTACTGCATACAGAAACAGAAAGAGGAATATGTTTTGCTGTATACTGTGTACAGTTTGACTCAGCTGATTTTGTTTGTGGCAAGTTATCTGTGTCAAAAAACACCTCAAAATCAAACGTCGCTCTGTAGGGAAAAACAAAATCTGCGGTTACCTGAACACCGTGGTTTTGTAGCTGTTGAAAAATGTTTTGAGGTGGTGAGTAAACCCCGCCTTTGAACGTTTCCTTTGAGCCCTCACCCTGACAAGTCTGTTCATGTCGATTCATTTGAGACAAAGACGACCAGAGTTTCCCGCATTTGGAACAAGCCAACGCATGACCGAGTTTATCAATGTCTAAAATGTACATGAAATGGTCTTTGTAACGCAAGAGACGCATAACGCCAGAATGTTTGTAAGCGCTACGACGCAGAGGAACGAGACAGACAGGTGTTTGGCTCTCATCAAACTCAAACACATCTATGTTCACCTTAAACTCAGCTTCAATCGACTCAAGTTGAAACAAAGTGACCCCCGGAAAGTGGACAGGGGGGGAATGTCCGGCCCACTGTTTGAACAAGGTTTTTGTGGGTTTTTGCAAAGATTGACGCGAGGCTCCTTTGTGCAAAGCAAGACAGCGAAAGAGACACAGACCATCAGTATAAGGAAAATGATTACGCGCGTCTTTTTGCAACTTGTGCAAGAACTGTGTGTTTGTGATGTAGTCAGGTAGACTACCACAGGCACAACCGATAGGAAAGTCAGTCAAAGGCGTGACATAGAAACTGGAAGACATGATGCTGTGAACAGCATACCGAGAGTTTGGGCGTTCGAGTCTAACTTGTTCTAGAATGTCATGATCACTGATTTCACCGAGAAAAGAAAGAAAGTCCTGCTTTGAGTTGATCAGGCGCGGTCGTTGTAAGACAGAGTGGTTATTGACTGAGGCATGAAAGAAAGACAAGTCACCCGACTCTTTGTTTTTGAGAAGAAAAGAGTGAGAAAAATTGATTTTGAAGCGTTTGTTTTGTTCATGGAACAGATCAAGAAGCGACTCGTCCCAATCAGGGAAATCAGAACAAGGGTTCCAGAGAATGGTATAGGTTGACTGAAGTTTACCAGGCCGCTTATGAGTTTTAACAGAATTCCAATGCCTTTCGTACATTTGTCTTTCTTCAAAAGGTAACTTTTTGATTTTTTCTTTTTCTAGACTTCGTTTGTTTAATCCCTTTTTGGGGGGAGGGGGATCCTGTGAAGGCAAACTTTTTCTTTTCTGTCCGCCTGTCGGCACTGGTGGTGGAGGTGTCCGACTCGTAACATCTTGGCAGTTTTTGTTTGAGTTTTTATGCCGAGTAAGGTCGTGTTTTCTGCTAAACGATTTGCCGCACATAGCACAGAGAAAAGGTCTGGCTTTGTTATGGACTTCTTTGACATGAGCGTTGACGTTGTAGCTCTGTGTAAAAATCTGTTCACAGTGCGGGCATTGGTTACGCTGTAATACAAAAAAAAGAACTATGTCTGAGCTACAAAAAAACAATATCAAAAAACATCTTACATAAAAAAAAACATTTATTTTTCTAAAAAGCTATGTCTGAGAAAAAAGTAACACTCTACCTTTATTTTTTTTTCTTTACAAGATATAAAAACAAAATCAACTTACCAAATCTGTTGAGGCCGGTTGTGGAGTTGAGTCAGCGTCACTGCTGCTGCTGCTGTTGGTCGCCATAGTTGTTTTTGTTCACCACCACCCACTTGTAAAGTCGAAGAGACACTCAAGAGTTAGCCCCAGAAGAAGCTTATTTATACCCCTCTTTGCCCGCATCACCGCCGTATTCTAACTACGCGTTTCTATTTTTAGGTGCTGACCAATCAACAAGTTCTAACATGTTTAGGTCTTGCGTCTCTGTGGTGCAATAACTCAGGCGTAAGCACCCAATGACCCCCCTCTGGAGGTTTACCGGAGACGGGGCTCCGCGAAGCGCAGGGATACCGTTTAATTGCCTTACTCTGACACCCCCCTGACAGGGCACCAAACTACATAGCTATTAAAGAGAGAGGGCTCCGCGAAGCGCAGAGAAAGTGTGTGTGTGTGTGAATGAGTGTGTGGTGTGTGTGTGTGTGTGACAGTGTATGTGTGTGTGTGTGAGTGTGTGAGTGTGTGTGTGTGTGTGTGTGTGTGTGTGTGTGACAGTGTATGTGTGTGTGTGTGACAGTGTATGTGTGTGTGTGTGTGTGTGAGTGTGTGTGTGTGTGTGTGTGTGTGTGTGTGACAGTGTATGTGTGTGTGTGACAGTGAGTGTGTGTGTGTGTGTGTGTGTGTGTGTGTATTGGATGGTAGAAAAAAAGACTAACATAACTAGTTAGTTTTGAATATAACATTTAAAGTAGATGGTTTTTTTGGTTTTTTTTGTGTGTGTTTGTTTAGAGCTAATAAATAAAGATAAGGATAGGATCTTAGTTTAGTATGTGAAAATGGATCCAAGGTGGAAACATCCTTTTACCTGTGTGATTGCCGGTCCCACAGGGAGTGGGAAGACTCATTTTGTCAAACAATATTTGAATCACTTACAAGCTATGATGACACCCCCTCCAGAGGAATTGATTTGGTGTTATGGGGCGTGGCAGTCTGGTTACAATGAGATGCGACATGTGACGTTTGTGGAGGGTTTACCCGACGTGGAACAGTGGACAGGGGTCAAAAGGCGACTGGTCATCATTGATGATTTGATGAGTGAGACAAACGACAAGGTCACACAACTATTCACCAAAGAAAGTCATCATCGGAATCTGAGTGTAATGTATATTGTACAGAACCTGTTTGGAAAAAACAAAGAGCAGAGGACGATCAGTTTGAACAGTCACTACCTGGTGGTGTTTAAAAACCCAAGAGATGCTTCACAGATCACCCATCTGGCCAAGCAGATGTACCCTGGGAAGCTAAAGTATGTGCAAGAGGCATTTAAAGATGCGACTTCTATGCCTCACGGTTATTTGCTGTTTGACTTGCGACAAGAGACACCCGATCATCTTCGTCTGAGGACAAAAGTTTTCCCGCCAGAGCACCCCGTGGTGTACCTTCAAAAATAACCATGTCTGCACGCCTGAAGAGAAATGTACCCATGTTGCGGCTGTTGTGTGGGGCTAAGCCTGCCGTGATTAAGGCCGTATTGAAAGGAGCTTCTCCAGATTTGATCCATGCGTTGTGCGAGTGCTCTCTAAACATCTTAAAAGGCCATGTGCAGCTGACGCCCGCACAGAAGAAACGGTTGTCTCGACACAAACAGAACCTACGGGTCTTAGCCAAAAAAACAACATCTGTCAAACATCGAAAGCAAATCCTGCAGAAAGGCGGTTTTCTTCAGGCTCTTTTGAACCCTGTGCTAGGTATTGTATCTGGCTTGCTCGGGACCCTGGGTCTCTGATGCGATGGAGCATACCAAAAAGATGATTTTGATTGAGCCACGCGTGTTGGACTCTTTGCGGGACTCTGCAGGTGGACCTCCAGTACCTGATGCCACCTCACAAAGTTTGAAGGACATGGATCAAGTGATGCGGGGCATTTTAGACGAGAAGGATGTGGACAAACATGAAAAAGCAGACTCCTACCAACAAGTCTTGTGGCGGTTTTTGAATCGTTTTAGTCACTACAAAAACAAACCTCTTGGAAGAGTGGAGCTATCACCACCAGCAAAACAACCTTTGACAGAACTGAATGAGGCCGAGAAAACTCAGGACCTAGCTAGGATAGAACAACGAGTGTTGGAGAGTGTGCCGAAAACCTTGAAGAAGAAGGCTCAGTTGCTTTTGGATATAACCAAGGACAGTTCTGACATCAAGTGGAATGATCAAGGGCAGCTCGTGTACCAGGGACAGACAGTAGAAGGAACCAACATGGCTGATCTGGTGAATGATGCTCTTCGTTACCGTAAAAATGCACCTGATCCTCAAGGGTGGGAAGTGTTTGCAAAAGGTTTAAAAGCGGTTAATGCCCCTCGTGAACTCATTGGTCACACAGGGCGATGGGAGTGGATGCACAGCGAGGGGGGTGATAGAGGAAGACCACCCACCAGGACAAAAAGAAGAAGAAGAAGAATTGTGACTCCTTCCTCAGCATCTCCTTCTGCAGAAAGAGTAGTATTCCCTTCTCCAGCCCCCAAGAAGAGGACGTGGCTATCTTATTCTTGAGCAGAATGCCAGTGAAAAAGAAAAAAGTCGCTGAGAAGCTGCGACGTCGATATTATGGAAGTCAACTCCCTGGAAGTTTGGGTGGAGTGGAAGCTTTGAGAAGAACCACCAGACAAGAACAAAAACAAGTTGAAAAGTGGTTGACATTTCAAGACACCTATACACTACACAAACCTGTGCGGCGAAAGTTTACTCGTCGTCGTATCATCGTGGGTGGCATAGATCATCAGTGGCAAGCAGATTTGATTGATGTTAGAGCGCTGAGAAAAGACAATGACGGGTTTACCTACCTACTCACATGTATTGATGTGCTGAGCAAACACGCGTGGGTGGTGCCTTTGAAGGACAAAACAGGGGCCTCTCTGGTGACAGCCTTCAAAAGCATTTTTGTCCGAGGTCGTCAACCCCTGAGACTACAAACAGATAAGGGTAGCGAATTTAAAAACAAGGTGTTCCAGGATTTTTTGGACAAAACAAAGGTACACTTTTTTGTGACAGAAAATGATGACATTAAAGCCTCAATGGCGGAGCGCTTCAACCGTACCTTGAAAGACAAACTGTGGAGGTATTTCACCAGAACAAGTTCAGTGAGGTATGTGGAAGTCTTGGCTAAGCTGGTGCGTGGTTACAATCATTCCTACCACCACAGTATTAAGAAAGCTCCTGCTGACGTAACCATCGCTAATCAGGAGGAAGTGTGGCAACGGTTGTATGGTGGTCCAACTCTCTCCAAACCACCTAAACTGAATATAGGAGACCGTGTGCGAATCAGCAAGACGAGAAGAGTCTTTAAAAAAGGTTATATGCCTTCTTGGACAGAGGAACTCTTTACCATCAGTCAAGTCAAGACAACCACACCCGTGACCTATGTGCTGAAAGATGATCACGGAGAAGAACTGTTGGGGACTTTTTATGAACAGGAACTGCAGAAAGTGGGGGAGAAAGAAATATACCGCATTGAAGCTGTTTTGGAACAACGCCCTGGAAAAGGCAAACAGAAAGAGTATTTAGTCAAATGGTTCGGCTATGACCCGTCATTCAATTCTTGGATTCCACAGACGGCACTGACCCCCTACACGGACTAGCTTCAGTGGTTCTGATGGAGAAAACTCAGAAGATTAATACGCCTCTGGATGAACCAGACAGTGTTGTTAAGCGACCAAGAACATCCAAGCTGTGGCGTGTATTTGGACATCGTGTCCCTCGGAGCGAGATTGTCTTCCTTTGTCAGATGCTCCTTATTTATGTGGTGATTGGAGTGTCTCTGTTCAATCTGACAACCGGTCGCGGACCGGATAACTTGTGGGTGGCCCTACTGGGAAGTTGTCTCGGCTACGTGCTTCCTAATCCTTCCATTGATCCACCCTTGGTACAGTAACAACGTCTTCACTCATCATGTTCTACCTGACACTCCCCAGCAACAGCTCCTTGCAGCACTACCCTGACAACAACGCGAGTCACTACTACACAAAACTACCTCAAACAATTGACCTGGGCACCGACTACGAGTGTGGGTTGGCTGAGATTCAGTTTAACAACTCGTATGTAAATGTGGAAAAAGCCACGTGTCAGTTTCGAATTTGTGTCCCATTAGGTGTTGTTATTTCTTGTGATACTCTAGTTTTACCAGAGGGGTTGTATGATTCACCTGCTTTTTTTATAGACTCACTAAACCAGCTCTTGGTTGATGTAAGTCTTACGCACTATGTAAGGTTTTATTACACCAAAGCAGCAAAAAAAGTACGTGTTAAATTACTCAAAAATATCTCGCTGTGGATGAGCCCCGAGTTGATGAGAATTTTGAAAACAGATGTCACCCAACAAAGCATCATAGGCCCTGGTCACTTTGACGGTAAGGCTATGATGGACTTACATCAAGATTTTCACGCAATATACGTGTACTGCGATTTGGTGCGCGAAAGAGTGGTCGGAGACACATTAGTCCCATTGTTGCGGACGGTGCCGATTAAAAAGAAGACTGAAGAAGTCGTTCATCATATGTTTGAAAAACCCCATTACATGCCACTGACTCGATGTCAGTTCAACACGGTGGAAATGCTTTTAACAACGGACACGGGAAAACCTATCGCATTTGAGCAAGGGAAGACGGTCGTGACGCTTCATTTTCGTCGTAGACGCACCGACCATTTGTAGAAGATGGTTCGTCTAACCCCTTTTCAGGGCAGTGGAAAACTCTATGAAGATTATTACTGCAGCCAGGTCGGCCACGGTCTCCCCGTGTTTGTAGGAGGAAGAAACTACAGAGGTCATGGTATTGGCAATCTCTTAGGGGGTATTGGTCGAGCCCTTGTGCCTCTTTTGAGAAGTGGTGGAAAAGCTCTGCTGAAAGAGGGGGCTAGGACAGGTATGCAGGTGGCTCAGGATGTACTGTCTGGGCGTAGTGTTAAGTCGTCACTACAGCAGAGAGCTAGCAATGCAGGGAAGCGATTGTTTCACCAAGCCGTGGGTCGAGTGACAGGCACAACAGCCGCGCCGCCTGGAGAACCTGCAAGGAAACGTATAAAATCATCTACACCACACCGCCAAGGTCAGACTGGGAGACAGAAGAAGAAGAGAAGGAGGGCGACAGCAGCCGATATTTTTGGATAAGCATCATGGCCCTTGCCCACCCTCAGTCATGTGAAAGTGTACATACTGGATTGGATTTGTTTTCTGTACCCCCAACACAGACAGCTGTGCAGGAGGGAATGTTTGTAGAGTATCATCCTCTGGCTACTCTGGCCCCAGGAGCCCCTATTGAGTTTACCATCAGTGGTGCTACATCCGAGTACCTGGATCTAAGCAACACGTATCTCCATGTGCGAGCTAAAATCACCAAAGCAGACGGAACAAACTTGGAGGCTGACTCCCCTGTGGCTCCTGTCAACTACTGGTTGCACAGCCTGTTTTCCCAGGTGGATATCAGTCTCAATGATACCTTGGTGACCAATTCAGAGAACACCTACCCCTACCGTGCCTACATTGAAGCCACCCTCAACTATGGACGAGAAGCCAAGAAAAGTCACCTCACCAGTGCCATGTATTACCGAGATAGCTCCAACCATCTGGATGATACAGCAGGGGATGACAACTGGGGTTTGAAGGTACGGCGTGAGCAAACCATGCGGAGCAGAGAGGCAGACATGATGGGGCGACTTCATGCTGACATCATGCACCAGGAACGCTACATGATGAACGGTGTGGACGTGAAGATCAGACTCATTCCTTCCAAGAACATCTTCCACCTGATGTCTCCTGACCCCTTTCAGGGTTTCCGCAGTGTCATCACACATGCCTCCCTGTTTGTTCGCAAAGTCAAGTTGAACCCTGCTGTGAGCCTCGCTCACGCCAAAGCGCTGGAAAAAGGTACGGCCAAGTATCCTTTGAAAAGGGTCGTTGTGAAGACTTTCTCCATTCCCACAGGCAACCACAGTGCTGTGCAGGACAACTTGTTTCTGAGTCAGACACCCAACCGCCTGGTGATTGGCTTGGTGGACAGCGCTGCTTTCAACGGTCAAGCCTCACGTAATCCCTACCACTTCAAGACACAAGGATTGTCCTTTCTCAGCCTGTACCTAGACGGAAAACAGATCCCCGGCAAACCCCTGACACCGAACTTTGAACAACACCAGTATGTGAGGTCATTCTTCAGTCTCATGACGTCTACGGGTGTCGCCAACAAAGATGCGGGGTCTTACATGGAGTTGCGTGATTTTGAGTTGGGGTATGCTATCTACAGTTTTGACCTGAGTCCCAGTCTTCTGGATGGAGATCAGTTTGAACTGGTGAAAAGCGGTGCCCTGCGTCTGGAGCTGAAGTTCAACCAAGCCCTTCCAGCACCTGTGATGGTGATTGTGTATGGTGAAATGGACAGCATGATCGAGATTGATCGCTCTCGCCAGGTCCTGACTGATTTTGCACTATGAACAGCAAAGACATTAGCCGAGTGTTGGGGAGAGACATTCATACCCGACGTGTGTTTCGAGGTGTGTTTCCCAGAGACAGACTCCCACGACAGGTGAATACGCGACGCCCAAGCGCTTTTGTCATCAATACAGATCGCAGTACAGGACCGGGAGAACACTGGGTGTGTGTCTGGTTTGATGGACTGGGACAAGCGGAATATTTTGATAGTTTTGGTTTACCACCCGTGCACCCCGCCATTGAAAACTTTATGCTGAAACACAGTTCAGCCCACGTGTACAACCCACGTCTTTTGCAAGACTTGACGAGTTCAGCCTGTGGTTTGTATGTATTGTACTATGTTTTGATGAAAAGCCGCGGAGCCAGTTTATTTCGAACGCTTCGTGTGTTTTCTCCCAACAGACTTTGGGGTAATGATCGAAGAGTATGGTTTTTGGTCCAACAGCTAAGAAGAAACTGAGGTCGCGTGCATCGTCTTTTGTTTAGGTCTGTAAACTGTTTTATTCCTTTTATTGGGTGTGTCTTGTGTGTGTGTATGTGTCTATATAAGAAGAAGGGGCGGAATCATCACCACCACTTTCATCTCGTACCCACCAAAGTAGAGAGAGGGTTAGAAGAGTGCTAGTAAGAAAAGAGAGGTACACAAAACAAAAAAAAAAGTCATGATGGAGACGGCCAGTCCCTCTTTAGAGCAGATGTTGGAAGAATTGGAGGCTGGTATTCTCAAAGTTAAAGATCACCTGCGAAACAGTTTGTTCTTGATGTTTGTTAGTGAGTTAAAACGCGATGTTTGCAAACGCCTTGAAGAAAAAAAGAGAGAAAAAAAAGACTATTCAACACGTTGGACTGTTGACGCCATTAGAACCGTCGCAGATAAAATCTGGGAACACCTAAATCGAGACAAAATTCTTAGTCGTTGGAATGTAGCATTACCCAAGACACATCCAGACGGGGTCTCCTGGTGGTGTTTGCGAGTTGTTGTGTGGAAGTGGACAGAAACGACAGCGTTTCGAAAAAGGGTTATCACTCATGTGACTGAACAACTGCTCTGTGAGTGATGCAACAGAGTGAAAAACGACATAGCATCCCACGTGACCTTAGGCTAACCCAGTGTGGACCCGTTGAAACCAGAATAATCAAGATGTACATGAACCACGAGTGTGTATATAAGACAGGACGGATGTAAAAAGACCACTACAGAGGATTTTTGCGGAGTCGATCATGCCTTCAGGGACCATGAAGCAGCCACCACAGCCGGCTACACGCTACCCGCTAGGTGGAAGCCTTTTTGCCTCAGTAAAAACGTGGCGAGGGACTGTAAAAATCCATATTCGCCACTATGCTGTTCCCACCCGCACCAAAGGTGGGCGTGTTGTCCCCACCCAAAGAGGAGTCACCCTGGACTTGAAAAAGCTTCAGAAACTGCTTAGAGTGCAGAAAAAACTCAAAGAAGACTTCCACCAACAGGTATCTTCTCTGTCACCCACAGAGGAGAAGCAGGAGAAAAAACATCCGAAAAATCACACAGAGTGTCCGCTGTCAGACTACTACTGTTCAACACCATCAACCACAGCCACGGCTTCGACACAAAGCGAGGAATACCCTCAGCAGCTACAGCGACCCCTGTATTCCACATGTCCAGCTTACTGTCCTGCCACAACCGTAAATCCTCTTCCTGTGACACCAAGAAGTGGTTATGAAGTTGACAACTAATCCGGGGACCACCTCGTTCCTTTAAATTGACAATCATGATTTGGATTTTTTTTTTTTTGGTTTAATGTATGTGTATGCAAAATGTTAATTTTTTTAATATTTTTAATATTCAAAAGACTGCTGTCACTTTTATAATAAAATGATCATATTGGAAAAGTTAATAACTATGTGTCTGTATAACTCTTGAATGCTACCGTGAGTAGTTTTATGTATTGTTTTGTTACTCTTTACGTCTGACTTTTTTACCTTCTTGTTTGGAAGTACTTGTGTAAACGCGCGCGCATGTGTTTGTGTGTGTGTGTGTGTGTGTGTGTGTGTGTGTGTGTATGTGTGTGTGTGATCGGAGGTGTGTGATCGGAGGTGTGTGTGTGTGTGTGTGTGTGTTTGCACTTACATTTTATTCCCACCACACATATAACCCTACCTCTTACATAGTCTATCAACAACAAAATTAAAAAAAATTAAACACCGCAACAACGAAGAAAATAAATATCAAAAACAAAATAATACCTATCTTATCTGGTGTACCTATCAAAACCTTGTACGTAGAACAACCGTTTCTATTTTTAGTGCT
>NC_090251.1:1643191-1650691 GCF_037325665.1 Littorina saxatilis | reverse complement strand
AAAACACACTCAAAACATAAACAAAACACACAAAACATAAACAAAAAACACACAAAACATAAACAAAACATAAACAAAACACACAAAACACACGCAAAACATAAACAAAACAAACAAAACACACACAAAACATAAACAAGGCGCACAGCTGGCAGGTTGATCTTTGTCATAACCCAAAACAGATAGACTGCTCACGTTCCAAAATCGAGGATAAAAAAAAGAAAGAAATGTTTGTTATTGGAATGTTCTTCGTTCATAGGCTTAGACTCCCACGTTCACTCATGTCTTTAGCACGAGTGGATTTGACCGTTTTTACCCCGCCATTCAGGCAGCATACGCCAATTTTGGGGGAGGCATGCAGGGTATTTTTGTGTTTCTATAACCCACCGAACTCTGACATGGATTACATGATCTTTTCCGTGCGCACTTGGTCTTGTG
Source organism: Littorina saxatilis (assembly GCF_037325665.1). Lineage (NCBI taxonomy): Eukaryota > Metazoa > Mollusca > Gastropoda > Littorinimorpha > Littorinidae > Littorina > Littorina saxatilis. The sequence continues at coordinate 1,650,253 of NC_090251.1, read as the reverse complement.
CTTGCGTGTACACACGAAGAGGGTTAAGTCACTAGCAGGTTTGCACATAAGTTGACCTGGGAGATCGGAAAAATCTCCACTGTTAACCCACCAGGCGGCAGCGAACTGGATTCGAACTCACGACCTCACGATTAGGAGGCCGACGTCTTACCACCACGCCACTGCGCCCGTCCCCAATAAGTAACCTTTCTTGACATTATGCTCCAGCATTTCGGTTTTTCTCCAGAATAACTGAATACTGCCAAAATGCTGAAGAAAAAGTGTAAACAGTTTTTCTCCAGTAAAACAACATCACCGTTTTACTGCAGCATTCTTGATTTCAATTTTACTGCAGTAAAACCGTTTTACTGCAGAAAAAAAACCGTTGCTCTCGCGAAAGATGACATTATGCAGAAATGCTGCAGAAACAAACAGTTTTTCTCCAGCATTTCTGTTTTTCTGCAGAATAACTGAATAAAGTCATGATCCGCTAAGGATACTTTACACGGATGCAGACGTCTCGACAAAGATCAATACATGACAAAAGGAAGTAAGGGAAGTAACTGCCTGAAAGTGCCCGACCCGGAAATATAGTCAGTTACTTCCCATATCCAGCTTCGCTTGCTCACTTAGGTCGAATGGGGGAGGGGGGGGGGGGGGGGGGGGGGGGGGGGCGGTAGCTCAGTTGGTAGAGCATTGGACTTGTGATCGGAAGGTCGCAGGTTCGAATTCAGGCCGGGACGGACACGGGTCAGCCTTATGTGCAGACCTAGAGACGGAAGCCATGTCCCACCCCCATGTCACCACAATGACACGCAAAAGACCTCGGTCATTTCTGCCGTAAGTGCAGATGGCTGATACCACCTAAACACGCATACACTTGTGTATCTCGTCAAAAGCCGTGAGGGCGTAACACTCGACTTATATAACCCATATATTGTCCTTAGAGGCGAAATATTAGCCTGTAAGAGGAACAAGAACAAGAACACGAAGAACAAGGACAGACAACACGTTGATAGAACACACAGCCTGACTGCAGTGGGCAGGTATATGGTGGTGAACACAAGCCTTAACATTGACAGCAAGCTTTACGTGCCTACGATAGGGATCCTGCACCTAAAAGTCTATCATATCGAAGATCACAGAACGGCCTCATCTTCCACAGATTATTTTGACTGTGTGTCAATTTTATTGTTTTGACTGTTTGTCAGTTTCATGGTTTTGACTGTGTGTCAGTTTCATTGTTTTGACTGTGTGTCAGTTTCATTGTTTTGACTGTGTGTCAGTTTCATGGTTTTGACTGTGTGTCAGTTTCATTGTTTTGACTGTGTGTCAGTTTCATTGTTTTGACTGTGTGTCAGTTTCATGGTTTTGACTGTGTGTCAGTTTCATGGTTTTGACTGTGTGTCAGTTTCATTGTTTTGACAGTTAGTTTATGTGTTCTATCCACTGTGTTTCATTTCAGGCACTCTCTGCTCCAGGCTGGCTCTAGCTAAAAATAACCGGCAAGAACCACCCTCATCCCCCTATTTACCCTCCCTTTCCTTTCCTCCCCCCATTTCCCTCCTACCCGGCCCCATTCACAGTGGCGCCTGACAGACGACTCTTTCTTTGTCTGCAGCTAGCGTGGCCAGCAGCTGCTGTGTTGATAAGGTTCTGTAGCTCGCGCGCTCTAGAGAGAGCCTAAAAACAGTGAGAACGTTTTCTGCACTGTTCAGAATGCCTGATAAGTGGCCCTCTATATACTCCCGCAAGGAAATAGTCTCCATGCGTAGGGTGTAATACTTGAAAGTAGAACAGTGGTTATACATTGTATACTCTTGAGAATAGAATAACAGGTGACCTTTCTTTTCCCTTTTGGAGGTTTGTCAATGACGCCGAAGATGCTTACTCATGGCGGTGTTTTCCAATGTGTCACTGTGTGTGTGCGTGCGTGCGTGTGTGTGTGTATGTGTATGTGTACATGTGTGTGTGTGTGTGTGTGTGTGTGTGTGTGTGTGTGTGCGTTCGAAATATATACAAACAGTAGAGTATATCGTATTTACATACATATTATGCCAAGGACTACTAGTAAAAGTCATTGATGGTGCGCATGTAAAATTTGTTTTGCGTTTATATAATTATAAAACCTATTCAAAATAGTGTAGATATAAAATTCAAAATAGTGTAGATAATGTCAGTAACATATAAGAAAGAAAAAAGATCTTACGGCAATACATGTTCATGAAAATTGTTAGCTGCATGTGAATAAAACAAACAAGTCGCGTAAGGCGAAAATACAATATTTAGTCAAGTAGCTGCCATTTTTCAGCAAGACCGTATACTCGTAGCATCGTCAGTCCACCGCTCATGGCAAAGGCAGTGAAATTGACAAGAAGAGCGGGGTAGTAGTTGCGCTAAGAAGGATAGCACGCTTTTCTGTATCTCTCTTTGTTTTAACTTTCTGAGCGTGTTTTTAATCCAAACATATCATATCTATATGTTTTTGGAATCAGGAACCGACAAGGAATAAGATGAAAGTGTTTTTAAATTGATTTGGACAATTTAATTTTGATAATAATTTTTATATATTTAATTTTCAGAGCTTGTTTTTAATCCGAATATAACATATTTATATGTTTTTGGAATCAGCAAATGATGGAGAATAAGATAAACGTAAATTTGGATCGTTTTATACATTTTTATTTTTTTTTACAATTTTCAGATTTTTAATGACCAAAGTCATTAATTAATTTTTAAGCCACCAAGCTGAAATGCAATACCGAACCCCGGGCTTTGTCGAAGATTACTTGACCAAAATTTCAACCAATTTGGTTGAAAAATGAGGGCGTGACAGTGCCGCCTCAACTTTCACGAAAAGCCGGATATGACGTCATCAAAGACATTTATCAAAAAAATGAAAAAAACGTTCGGGGATTTCATACCCAGGAACTCTCATGTCAAATTTCATAAAGATCGGTCCAGTAGTTTAGTCTGAATCGCTCTACACACACACACACACACACACACACACACACACACACACACACACACACGCACATACACCACGACCCTCGTTTCGATTCCCCCTCGATGTTAAAATATTTAGTCAAAACTTGACTAAATATAAAAAGCTTACCTCACGGCCCTCCTATACAAGTCTCACAAACTTGTATATATATATAATATACCACAGGAGAAAAAAAAATAGCTCGCGCGCGCTCACCCAAATCCGCTCGAAGTGCCACATGATATTAGCCCCAGACAACACATAGGCGGATAATACATGTATGTCAATCGTATGAAACAAAACATGCCACAATTTACAAGACAGAAAAAAGGCTAAATGAGAGAATTAAAAAAGGTGTTTGCTCTTCAAGTAAATAATTATACCACACCTTACAGATCTGAAAAACACATGTATGCTACAGTTAAATAAACAGGAAACCCAACATCCGAAAGCACGGCACAATCTATAAGAGGACAGAAGACAACACAGTAAACAAAACATCATAATCAATGTGTCACAATAAAAGAACACAAAATATTGGAAAAAAAGACAAAGGTAATCCCTAAGTACACTGATATATACATGTACAACACTTTACAAAATATATATACAAACAACAGAGTATATACAGTCGTATTTAAAAACATATTATAGGCATGCGTATGGTGCGCATGTGAAATTTGTTTTGCGTTTATATAATTCAAAATAGTGCAATTAATGCCTGTAATATAAAAGAAAGAAAAAACGGTCTTTCAATACATGTTCATGCAAATTGTTAGCTGCATGTGAAGAAAACAAAAAGCCTACCTGACCCTGCAACTGTTGGTCAGTAATCCAATAGCAGCACACAAGTCGATTTGAAAGTTTTTCAACACAGTTTTTCACTCGTATTGTTCTCACAAACTTGTATATATACCACAGGAAAGAAAACTCGTCGATCCGACGACAATTTAACGTTTGTTTCATTATCGCAAACAAAACAGAACAGACAAAACGAAACAAAACAACACAGCACAACAGTTGGGGTTGTTATTTCTCTGAGATGCTGAAGAAAAAAAAGATGACGTGCATTGTAATGGAATAGAGTGGGTGTAATTTCAAACTAAACGGTTCAAATGTGAGTGTAAACACACTCTTTACGCGGGATCACATTCCCTCACACGCATATGAACACACACACACACACACACACACACACACACACACACACACACACACACACACACACACACACACACACACACACACACACACACTATGTACATTTTTAGAAAGAAAAACAAAACAAAAACACAATGTACATTGTTAGAAGAAGAAAAAAAACAATATGTACAATTTTAGAAGAAAAACAAACAACAAAAAACAATGTTTTAGAGCTGTTATTGTGTCAATATGCTAAAGGCCTCAATGACTTTTTATCATTCTTGTTTAGGATTTTGTTTTTGGCGGGGTGTCAAGCAGCATCGGTGAGGTCTTAATTTGTTGCTCTTTCATTAACTGGCAAAGTTGCTGTCCCTTGTTTTTCATGCCCCAAACTCTCCTTTTCAAATTGTTGACGTCAGAATGTATTTTTTCGCCGCCCTGTTCACCCATCAAACCAAGCCCCATCCCCCACCTGTCCATAAACTCTACACAATGTGCTTCAAGTATGTGCTGCTTTGGGATGACATTAACGTTGTCAAGGCACACGTTACCTCTGTAGAACTCCATGTATTCAGAAATAGCTACTTGGATGCCAGGAAGGTCATCTTTCCCAACTGGTTTTGTGTGTGACACAAGCCTGTGCACACTGGAGTAAAGACTGTTCAAACGGGTGTGTTTGTCTTTGATTTGACCTGCAAGGGTGTGCACGCCATAATCATCTGTCAGGATAAATGCCCTTCTTTCTACGCTGTCTGCTACGGCAGTAATCACTTCATCTTTAATGTATTTGTTGCAGTGATTCCCATTGAAGCTACCACCAAAAAAGGCCTGAGGTGTTATGCTATGCTTATTCAAAATCTCAGTAACCCCTGCAACTGTTGGTCCTTCAGATCTGTCGAAGACTGGAAACGTTTTCAGATTAAGTTTCCCTTTTTCTCGGAGATTATACATTTTTCTGACACACCTTCTGAATGCTTCGGTAGTGTTGTCAATCACCACCAAACGCTCTTCACTCAGTTTTATTTTAGAAAGGGCATCTGCTATTTGCTTGTCAAGCTGGTGACACTCATTTGCAAGAAGATCGTGGTGTTTGTTCACAACACCAAGGAGCAAATGAAGGTAAGGCGGCGCTACATGACTCACTTTGACGTCCCATATTGGAGCACGAATGACGTTGTAGTGGTCTTTGGCATGTTTTTTGTCACTGCCAGATTCTTGGTACCCTATGAGGTCTTCTTTCATGTTTCTTAACGTTCTTTTGGGGGCTTTTTCTCTTGGACTCCATTGCATTTGCGTTTTGGAAGTCTTGCACCAAAGACATGGATAACTACTCTGGGCTCCTGACAGTCCATACATTTTTGACTGGAAATCATAATCCCCAAACATAAACACTCGCAGCCTTTTTCCTTTCCACATCATGCCGTTGACAGCACTAACTCCCTCTTTAATAGTGCTGCCTAAAATCTTTTCAAGGTTTTCAGCACAATCTTTGGCTTCAGTCATCACAACCAACTTTGAGTTCGCATTTGGATTGTGGAGATTTGCTACTTCAAGAACAACTTTAAAACTCCCCCCTCCATGGTCACCCCCGATTTTAACCCAAATTTCATTTTCTGGCAAGGTGTTGTTATGCCATGTTAGCATGTTCTTCTTGTCGTACTGGTCTAAGAGATCCGTTACAAACTTGGGCCAGCTGACAATAGAAGACACGGGAATGCCCCTAACTTCCTCTTTCTTTGTCGCTTTGTTGATGCATGAGAGACGTAATGTGTAAACTTCTATTTTCCCACAAAGCACTCCCTCCTGAAATTCCCTCTCCTTTTTCTCACACTCCATTTTTATTCCCATTGCCTTGTTTAATTTTCGCAACTGCCTTTGTTTTGCCCAGCTAAGTGACAGTTTTGCTCTAATTTGAGCTGCTGATTTTGAAGAGACGCGTGCCTGTCCCAACCCAGCTGTTTTCAGAATGTCATCCCTTTTGCGCTTTGTAGTGTGCTTGAGTTCAGTGCTTTGTTGTTTTATTATGTCAGCTTCCGTGGAACCGGAAATTTCTTTTCTCAAGTTGGCAATTTCCTTTGCTCTTCTCTTCCTCATTGGAGTAGAAACTAGCGCTGATGACTTTTTCGCTCTCACAATTTTCTTTAGGACAAGTGGCTGTGCTTTTGTCTTACATATCAACGTCTTCTTGTCATCTGACTGTGCCAGTTTCACCCTAACTAAGCCAGTTAAATACTCTTCCTCTTGTTTTGTCAAAGGTGCTTGCAACTGTTCTATTGGGCGGAGTTGGGTTTGTGGTTTGTTTTTTGACAAAACAGTGTTAGTATCTGTTGCTTTCTGTGACTGAGATACAGACTTTGCTACAGGTGTGTTATCGTTTGATTCTGCTGGGGCTTGGGTTTGAAATGATGTTGAAGCAGCTGACACGACGACTGTGTCATTGTTAGTACTTACATCACTCTGACTCTGAGTCGTACCCTTGCGAGATGTCAGCAGGTCGAACAGACGTTTTTTGACCACACGGCTTGCGGTTTTTGTTTCAGGTGTTGAAGAACACTGTGGCTGAAAGGTTTCAACAATAGAATTGCTTGTACAGGCATCAGTACTGTCAACACATGTGCCTTTTCTTTGCGGGCTAGCAGCTTTTTCACTGGCTTTTCTTGGTTTCTTACGACTACCAGCCATTTGTTCGGCAAACGTTCTACACACACTACAGTCAGCTACTTCCACTTTGGAGTTGTATTGTGTCCACAACACCTTTGTTTTTTCAAGGTTATTATTCATTGCTTTTGACACACCTTGAGTTGGAATGTTAGTTTTTTTTAGTTGGCTGAGACGAGCAAAGCATGATGTACATAGTGTACTTGAGAAAGTGGTGCCATTGGCTTCTTCAGAAACGTGAATACCGTGAAACTGAAACAACACTGATGCGTAGCTTTTGCAATGCCTAATGG
>NC_090251.1:1615691-1638191 GCF_037325665.1 Littorina saxatilis | reverse complement strand
TGGTGCAAGTTCTTTCTGACCTCGGGATGTTAAGATAACGTTCTTTCTGTACAGGTAAATTGTTATTTAATGTTCTAAACTTCATCATTGAAACACATTGCTGATATGGCAGGGTTGTGACGTAGTCTTCACATGCAAAAATATCTTTGAACATTCGATAATTCCAAAACATATTTTTTGTTCCAATTTCTGTAAACCATTTATGGATATACTGGTCATATTACCCGCTATTACGAGCTAGTCGTGTGACAGAGAGTTTTCTTGCACACGAGACTGTAGATGTTTCACGACGGCTTTAGCCGGAGTGAAACAGCAGCAGTCGAGTGTGCAAGAACACTCTCTGTCACACGACTAGCTCGTAATGGCGATTATGTCTCACAGCTTCAACAGAGGAGAGAACAAACACGTTTTGCGTACTCACGCTTGATAAACCTAAACACAGGAGCAGCCATTGTGGAGAGATCTACTTTTTGACGAAAGTGAACGAACAACTATGAATGACGTCTCGGTATATGTGAATGACGTCACAGTCATCGTCACAGTCTGTATCTTTAGAAGCATTCCATTCTTCATGACGTCTTTCTGTGTCTGCATCCGCGAAATGTTTGTTCTTTCCGGGGTCTTTGTCATCTATGTTCAGAACTCTGTCCTTCTAGTTTCAGACTAACAGGCCTCCTGAGCGAGCCACTTTCCAAGGGAAGCTAAACTCGCGTATGGAAACAGTACTGTAGTCTGGGATGCCGTTTTCAGTATTCTCAGCGTTGAAGAATTTGTAAAGAGAAGACACGACAACAGCAGGAGAAATAAAAGTCGTGTGTGCATTTTGGGGCTTTTGGAGGGACGATTTCGAGTTTGAATCCGTTCTTGCACATGCTCCAAAGCGTGTAACATACAATCTTGCACACGTTTGCTTTAGTAGTGGCAAAGAAGGAAAGCGTGTGACATAGACTTCTTTTTACTTTCTTTTTAAACCATGTGCTTGAGTATTGAATATTTTCTTGAGAGGTCCAAAGGCCAGAGAGACCAATTTCATTTAAGGTTTTTTCAATGAAACATAAGTACTTGGATTCAATCATCTTGTTGATATACAATCTATAAGTAAAGCAATACACAATACTTGAAAACTTATTTTTATGAATAGGACTAATCAGTTTATACCAATAGCAAAGCATTCTACATTTCATATTAACATCTAGTGGATATCTTCCAAGTTCACCAAATATCATAGCATTTGGAGTTGATTTTTTTAGTTTGAAAACAATTTTATAAAAACGCAATTGAAGTTTAGTAGCAAGTTCACAGGAACCAAAACCCCATACTTCACATCCATACAATAAAATTGGAGCAATCATTTTATCGAACAGGTCAACTTGTATGTCCACAGGTAGTGACAATTGTCTACAAGTGCGCAAAAGAACAAACATTGCCCTTGAAGCGCGATCATATAGATTCTTCTGTGCGATTGAAAATGTATTATTATAATTAATCTTAAGGCCCAAGTACATTACATCAAACACTACTTCGATTAAATTGCCATTGTACGTAAACAGTGGTTTATTTCTAATTTTACCTCTGGAAAAAACTATAACTTTCGTTTTGTTTACATTAATATTTAGACGCCATTTTAAACAGTATTCGTGCATTTTGTTTAAACATTCTTGCAGGTTTTTTTCCGACTCTGAGCAGATCACAGTATCATCCGCATACAGTAATAAAAACATTTGAAACAAAGCATTTACATCCGTATCATCCATTCCAGCCACAATAGCCTCTCTTGACATAGATTGTAAACCATTACTGTTTTCCAACAGAAAAGGCTTTAGATCATTTAAAAATAGAGCAAAAAACAACGGTGACAAGTTTTCCCCTTGTCTAACTCCACACAAACTGGGAAAATATCCAGAACACTCACTATTAACTTTAACACAAGATTTGGCATTTTCATACAAATTTCTTACAGTTTTTAAAAACTTTCCATTAACATCAGAACTAACTAATTTCTCCCATAAAAATGCACGGCGAACTTTATCAAACGCTTTTTCATAGTCTACAAATGCACAAAACAGTCGCTTCTTTTTGTTGAGAAAAAAATTTAATATACAATGCAAAGTAAAAACATGGTCTAGTGTTGAAAAACCTGTGCGGAAACCTGTTTGTTCTTGACCTAATTTGTTATTACTCTCCAAAAAGTTTGATAACCTATCATTTAAAATTGCACTGAAAAGTTTTCCGAAGCAGCTGAGTATAGTAATTCCTCTATAATTTGTGGGGTCAGCTTGAGAGCCTTTATTTTTGTACAGTGGAATAATTTCACCTACGGCCCATTGTGTTGGAACCTTTCCTGACTGCAAAACAACATTAAACAACAATACATAAATATCAATCATTCGATCATGTGACGCTTTTAAATACTCATTAATTATTTTATCCTGACCGCATGCCTTATTGTTTTTTAGCTTGTCTATACATTTGATAACTTCCTCCTTTGTAAAAGGCGCATTAAGAAATTCATTACTTGCTTCATTTAAATGTTCATTACTATCATCCATTTCATTTTCATCACACTCTTGTAGTTTAGTGAAATGTTCGAAAAACTCAGAACAAGTTGGATAGTTAGTTTTGGAATTATTCTTTTTATTTTTATTTAGAAGATTCCAGTATGCTTTCGGGTCAGTACTTCTTAACTTTCTCAAAGTTTTAACGAACTCATTATGATACGACTTGCATTCCTTTTTTATTGTCTTTTTGTATTCTTTAAAAGCACTCTTTTTTTCATCTTCATTGAACACATTTTTAAACCGTCTTGCTTTGTTTTTCGCATGTAAAAATATTTTTCTTTTCTCTTTGCAAATTGCACTAAACCATGGTTGTTGTAGTTTAAATTTCTTTGAACGTGGCTTTTTCATAAATTTTTGTTTTTTAATTACACCGATTTTCTCAGCAGAACAATTTAAAATATCACAAATCTTATTAGTAACACTATCAACGTCATCTGTTGTCGTACTCTCACTTGTAGCTAGCATATTTTGTAATTTAGTTTCGACAGTATACATATCATCCTCATTCAGATTAACTACAAAAGCTAACTTGGTCCCATTGTTATTGTCCCATTTTGGTTTTGTGTACTTGTTATCCTTTTCTCTACCTTTAGACAGCAGATCTTCATTTTTGTTTTTTTTCACAACTTCTGCTAGGCGTACTTCATTATGTTTTAATAAATGCAAAACAACAGGACAGTGTACATCAGAATACATTTCACAAAATTCCATCACAGAAAAATAATTAACTTTCGAGAACAAATCCTTTGACATAATGCAATAATCAACAACGCTCTTATCCTTACATGTGCATTTACCAACCCCTGTATCATCGCCAACTCTACCATTAGCAATAACTAAGCCAGTCATTTTACAAAAATCAATCAATTTAAAACCAAGGTTATTGGTATTATTATCCTGTGAGGCCCGCTCACCTATTAGAGTACCAACCTCATCAGAGTCAAACAAGTCATTATCAACAAAACCTTCTGAATGCTGATCATCTTCATGCAACATTTCACTCAGATGACCAGTGCGGGAATTTAAGTCTCCTAACAGACAAACATAATCATTATCTAACCCAAACTGCATGTACACCTCTTCTAGTTCAGCATAAACATCTTTGTTATGGTAAGGTGACCCTTCAGGGGGAATATATAAAGCACAGAAAAGGGTGTCACGTCCAAGTATTTTCTTATCTAACTTAAAAAATAACGCATTCTCACACATTTCTACATCCAAAAATGTATACCATATTTTCATCTCTTCTTTTATCTTATGTGACAGCTTTTTTTCTTCAAAAATAGTTATATTATTAGCAAACACTTCCCGTAATAAAACTAATACACCGCCTGATTTTCTGCGAAATGTTCCTCTATTCTTATAGAATGCTATATAACCTGGAATGTTAATCTCATCAATATCATCAAGTTTGCTCTCGCTAAAACAAATAATGTCATATTTGGCAATAAATTTCACAAATTCAGGAAATTTTAGCTTTGAAGTGATTCCACAGACATTAAGCGCTAAGCAGGAGAGTATATCAGGATTATCCTCAATACTATATTCAGAACCAAAGGAATCTCCAATCTCACTATCAACATTATATACATCTATTTTAACAGTAGATTTGTTACGTACATTCTCAACATCTAACGAGTCAAAATGAACATCAACATCTGACATTACAACAACATTATCCATTTCATGCGCATTGCCAACATCCAGAGAGTCATGCAGAATATCAACATCAGAAACATTTGCATACACATCAACAACATCAACATCATCAGTATCACCACAGTCTTTCACCACTCTGTCTTCACCTCCCTCTTCACCACCATCATCACCCCAGACATTCACTATATCTTCATCACCACAGTCGTTCACACTGTCTTCACCCCTCTCATCACCACCATCACCACCACAGTCATTCACTCTATCTTCACCCCTCTCATCACCACCATCACCACCACAGTCATTCACTCTGTTTTCACCCCTCTCATCACCACCATCACCACCACAGTCATTCCCTCTATCTTCACCTCTCTCAACACCACCCTCACCACCACATTCATTCACTCTATCTTCACCTCTCTCATCACCCCTATCATTACCACAGTCATTCACTCTGTCTTCACCTCTCTCATCACCACTATCATCACCACATTCATTCCCTCTATCTTCACCTCTCTCAGCACCATCATCACCATCACAGTCCTTCACCACTCTGTCTTCACCTCCCTCTTCACCCTCATCACAATCCTTTACCACTCTGTCTTTACCTCTCTCATCACCACCATCACCATCACAGTCCTTCACCACTCTGTCTTCACCTCTCTCATCACCACCATCACCATCACAGTCCTTCACCACTCTGTCTTCATCTCCCTCTTCACCATCAACACAGTCCTTCACCACTCTAGCAGCTTTGTGGACTGGTGCGACGAGAATTACCTGGACTTGAACACAGGAAAAACTAAAGAAATGATTTTCGACACTAGAAGAAAAAAGGTAGCACACAAGCCTATCGTGATAGCTGGTGTTGAAGTCGAACAGGTTAAAAGCTATCGCTACCTAGGTGTAGTGATCGACAACAAGCTGTCTTGGCATGCCAACACTGACCAAATCTTGAAGAAAGCGCACACGCGCATGTACTGTCTAAGGAAGCTTAAATCGTTCTCTGTTCGTAATGACATCCTGCAAATGTTCTATCTGTCCACTGTTGGTAGCGTGTTGACATATGCATGTGTGTGCTGGGGGGGTAACCTTAGTAAACAGGATAGTGACAGGCTAGAAAAGCTAGTCAAGAAGGCTGGATCTGTTGTAGGCAGGAAGCAAGAGACCATTGAATCAGTTTGCCAGAGACGACTGACTGACCGACTGACCTCAATTTTGGCTGACGAGACACACCCACTGAAACCTGAATTTGACTCTCGACGCATTGACAGGAGTGGTAGACTGAGGGCTATGGTTGCTAGAACGTCACGTTTCCGCAATTCTTTTGTTCCCAGAGCTATCCATGCTTTCAACCAATCACATGTTAGAGGCCTCTATCATGTTTCTCTGTCATAATTATTACTGTACTCTGTTGCTGGGTTATCTGTAATGTATGTATTTTTAGTAACTGTATTACCGTAGCCCAAATGTGCGGTGTTCTAGTCGACATGTGGTGCTTTGTAAACCTTGTGTGTGCGTGGATGTGGAGGTGGACTCTTGGACGTCTTTTTGTTATTGGAATTATGGTTTTTGTTAATTTGTATTGCTGTTGCTGTTGTTGTGTGAGTGAGTTGTGAGTTGGCAGACTTGACTTGACGGATGACTGTTTGCGTTAGTGAGACTGTGTTTAGTATGCATTCTTATTCTTTTGATTGGAAATGAGTATTGTTACAACATAATTTCCATATGGATTAATAAATTTGAGTTGAGTTGAGTTGAGTTGAGTTATATCCTGCAGAAGTTCAGAGGTTGCGCGCCCATATATCGTGAGTACAGATTACAAAAAGTGTTTTTCTTCATTTTTGTAACATGAATGCATAGCGGTTGACTTAGGTTTTGATGCATTACCTCTGAAAACAAATACTTAGTCTTGGTGTCGAGTGAAAGTGCGTTAATTAAGGTCGAGTTCTGACGAAAGTTTTGCTTCTTCCTTCCCATGTTGTGCTCGCTATCTGGCACTAAAGTTGCCTGCCCGTGCGGGGGCAAGTCCGCCTATTTGTCATGGGGCAAGTCCGCCATGAAGAATGTGCAGGTGTGGGAAACAGTCCAGTTTACATCTGCCATAACTGTGACTCTGATGGTGACTCCATCTATTCTCGATGGTAAAGATTGCAGATTCATGTCTAAAAAAGACTGACGCCGATTTGTGTTACATTCTTTCGACATTCTTTTGTAGTTTTGTCATTGGCATTTTTGAACCTAAATATTGAAGGGAATTAAAAAAGCTTTCCCACTGATCGGGTGCTTGTTTGACTGGCTGTGTGTGCGTGCGTGCGTGTGTGTATAAAGCTTGCCCACTACTATTCTTGTACCTACTATGGGATGAGAGCGGCGGACTTGCCCCACCCTGTAGGCGGACTTACCCCGACTTGGGGCAAGTTCGCCTACGTTAGGGTAGGTCTACTTAAAGCAGTATGTACAACAAATGTTCATGCACACATAAAAACTGTCTGCACATTGATATCAGCGACACGTTTGTCTTGATGTAAAATAAAAAATCAGTCTTCTAGTTCATCAAACTCGCCAGTTATGCTACCAAAAGCATAAAAGTAGACGGACTAGCCCCGGTCTCCCCTACTGTGTGATAAAGTCACCCGCCTTGTCCGCACACACACACTGACCTTCATCTCCACAGCCCCGCGGTACTGTGTGACAAAGTCACCCGCCTTGTCCGCACACACACACTGACCTTCATCTCCACAGGGCCGCGGTACTGTGTGATCAAGTTACCCGCCCTGTCCACACACACACACACACACACACACACTGACCTTCATCTCCACAGCCCCGCGGTACTGTGTGATAAAGTTACTCGCCCTGTCCACACTCAATCAATCAATCAATCAAAATGAAGCTTATATAGCGCGTATTCCGTGGGTACAGTTCTAAGCGCTTGTCAAAGAGTTGTCAACATAGGACTAACAAAGAAACTAACATCTTCAGACGGACACGAACCCTATCACACACTAGCAAACCCTGGTAAACATAAAACAAACAACTGTTTAACAACGATGTACACATCAATAGCTAGGTCCAAACAAAATAATATTAAGCACAAAGAAAACACCTCTCACAGAGCACAGCACAAGAATGTCTTTTGGGGCACAACACATCACGTCGAGCATGAAAGTCGCAGCCAGCTACGGGAAGAACTGAGTCTTCAACCTACTCTTGAACGCGTCAAGAGAGGGGCTCTGACGAAGCTCAAGCGGCAGGGAGTTCCAGACGGACGGGCCCGCGGAGGGGAATGCACGCTGACCAGCAGATGCGAGTTTCGAGCGAGGGATGTGGAGGCGGAGAGGGTCAGCAGCAGAACGAAGGGGGCGGTCGGAGGGCTGGGTGTACAGGTCCAGGGAAGATTGAAGGTACTCGGGAGCAGAGTCGTTGAGACACTTGTAGACTGTGACCAGAGTGGACAGTTTGTAGGAGATTCGGGTGTTGACAGGGAGCCAGTGCAAGGAGCGAAGTAGGGGGGGTGATGTGGTCTCGCTTCGTCTTCCTCAACGTCAGCCTGGCAGCGGCGTTCTGGACTCGTTGTAGGCCATGAATGGATGAGGCGGGGAGGCCAGCCAGAAGGGAGTTGCAGTAGTCCAGACGACTGAAGATGAGGGAGACAACCAGCTTGACACAGGCGTCGTGGGTGAGGTAGCGACGGATGGAGGCGATGCGTGTATACACACACTGACCTTCATCTCCACAGCCCCGCAGTACTGTGTGATACAGTTACTCGCCCTGTCCACACACACACACTGACCTTCATCTCCACAGCCCCGCGGTACTGTGTGATAAAGTTACTCGCCCTGTCCACACACACACACTAACCTTCATCTCCACAGCCCCGCGGAACTGTGTGATAAAGTTACTCGCCCTGTCCACACACACACACTGACCTTCATCTCCACAGCCCCGCAGTACTGTGTGATAAAGTTATAGAAAGACACAAACATACCGACACCGACACACACACACACACACAGTCACACAGACACACACACAGTCACATACACACACACACACACACACACACACACACACACACACACACACACAGTCACACACACTCGATTACACACACACACACACGTGCGAACACACACACACACACACACACTCACACACGCACACACACACACACACACCGTAATCCCCCTCGCACATACACTCACACACACACACACACACACACACACACACACACACGTACACACACACTCCCAAACCTACCCCCCACACACACACACGCTTACCCCTACACCCCCAACACACACACCCTCCCCTCCTCCCCCAACACACACACCCTCCCCTCCTCCCCCAACACACACACCCAAACCTATACACGTACGCACCTCCATCCGTCGCGATATGACCTTTGCGGTTAAACACGACGTGTTAAACACCAATTACCTAACTAACTAACGTACCTTCATCTCCACAGGCCCGCGGTACTGTGTGACAAAGTTACCCGCCCTGTCCACACACACACACACTGACCTTCATCTCCACAGCCCCGCGGTACTGTGTGATAAAGTTACCCGCCCTGTCCACACACACACACACTGACCTTCATCTCCACAGCGGCCCCGCGGCGGTACTGTGTGACAAAGTTACTCTGTCACACACACACACTGACCTTCATCTCCACAGCCGCGCGGTAATGGGTGATAAAGCTACCCGCCCTGTCCACACACACACACACACACACACACACACACACACACACACACACACACACACACACACACACACACACACTGATCTTCATCTCCACAGCCGCGCGGATCTGTGTGATAAAGCTACCCGCCCTGTCCACACACACACACACACACACACACACACACACACTGATCTTCATCTCCACAGCCCCGCGGTACATGACTGTACTGTGTGATAAAGTTACTCGCCCTGTCCACACACACACACACACACACACACACACACACACACACACACATAATGCAGTCATACTTAATACAAATTAAGAATAATAAACACAGAAAGATGTTAAGCAGATTAAGGACTAGCACACATTGTCTAAAAATTGAAAGTGGAAGACTTCAGAATATCCCTAAAGAAAATCGTCTTTGTATTGAATGCAATGTCATAGAAGATGAAATACATTTTCTAGATAAATGCAATAAATATGTTAAATTAAGGGATGAATTTAAAGAAGATGCTTCACATATCAATATGAAATATGCTAACAAAAATCCAAGTAACTTATTTTTAGAAGACGAAGTTCAAGTTCGTCTTGGCAAATTTGTTACGGATTGTTTTAGCATTGTATAATGCATTATTATTATTTGTTGTTTGTTGTGTCAATAACTTTACTGGTTCATGACAATAAACATTATTCTATTCTATATTCTATTCTATTCTATTCTATTCACACACACACACACACACACACACACACACACACACACACACACACACACATTGACCTTCATCTCCACAGCCCCGCAGTACTGTGTGATAAAGTTACTCGCCCTGTCCACACACACACACACTGACCTTCATCTCCACAGCCTCGCAGTACTGTGTGATCAAGTTACCCGCCCTGTCCACACTCACACACACTGACCTTCATCTCCACAGCCCCGCGGTACTGTGTGATCAAGTTACTCGCCCTGTCCACACACACACACACTGACCTTCATCTCCACAGGGCCGCGGTACTGTGTGATAAAGTTACCCGCCCTGTCCACACACAAACACACACACACTGACCTTCATCTACACAGGCCCGCGGCGGTACTGTGTGACAAAGTTACCCGCCCTGTTCACACACACACACACACACACACACACTGACACACACACGCACACATACACACACACACACACACACGCACACTTACCTTCATCTCTACAGGCCCGCGGTACTGTTTGATACAGTTACACGCCCTGTCTAAACACACACACTGACCTTCATCCCCACAGCCCCGCAGTACTGTGTGAAAAAGTTACCTGCCCTGTCCACACACACACACACACACACACACACACACACACACACACACACACGCACACTTACCTTCATCTCCACAGGCCCGCGGTACTGTTTGATAAAGTTACTCGCCCTGTCCACACACACACACTGACCTTCATCTCCACAGTCCCGCAGTACTGTGTGATAAAGTTACACGCCCTGTCCACATACACACATTGACCTTCATCTCCACAGCCCCGCAGTACTGTGTGATAAAGTTACTCGCCCTGTCCACACACACACACTGACTTTCATCTCCACTGCCCCGCAGTACTGTGTGATAGTTATAGAAAGACACAAACATACCGACACCGGAACACACACACAAACACACACACACACACACACAAATACACGCACACACACACACACACACACACACACACACACACACACACACACGCACACTTACCTTCATCTCCACAGGCCCGCGGTACTGTTTGATACAGTTACTCGCCCTGTCCACACACACACACTGACCTTCATCTCCACAGCCACGCGGTACTGTGTGATAAAGTTACTCTGTCACACACACACACTGACAAAGTTACCCGCCCTGTTCACACACACACACACACTGACCTTCATCTCCACAGGCCCGCAGTACTGTGTGACAAAGTTACCCGCCCTGTCCACACATACACACACACTGACCTTCATCTCCACAGGCCCGCAGTACTGTGTGACAAAGTTACCCGCCCTGTTCACACACACACACACACTTACCTTCATCTCCACAGGCCCGCGGTACTGTGTGATAAAGTTACCCGCCGTGTCCACACACACACACTTAACTTAATCTCCACAGGCCCGCGGTAATGTGTGACAAAGTTACCTGCCCTGTTCTCACACACACACTTACCTTCATCTCCACAGCCCCGCGGTACTGTGTGATAAAGTTACTCGCCCTGTCCACACACACACATACACTGACCTTCATCTCCACAGCCCCGCGGTACTGTGTGATAAAGTTACTTGCCCTGTCCACACACACACACACTGACCTTCATCTCCACAGCCCCGCGGTACTGTGACAAAGTTACTTGCCCTGTCCACACACACACACATTCACCTTCATACATCTCCACAGGCCCGCGGTACTGTGTGACAAAGTGACTTGCCCTGTCCACACACACACACACTGACCTTTATCTCCACAGCCCCGCGGTACTGTGTGACAAAGTTAACCGCCCTCTCCACACACACACACTGACCTTCATCTCCACAGCCCCGCGGTACTGTGTGATAAAGTTACCCGCCCTGTCCACACACACACACACACACACTGACCTTCATCTCCACAGCCCCGCGGTACTGTGTGATAAAGTTACCCGCCATGTCCACACACACACACACAGACCTTCATCTCCACAGCCCCGCGGTACTGTGTGATAAAGTTACCCGCCCTGTCCACACACACACTGACCTTCATCTCCACAGCCCCGCGGTACTGTGTGATAAAGTTACCCGCCCTGTCCGCACACACACACACTTACCTTCATCTCCACAGCCCCACGGTACTGTGTGATAAAGTTACCCGCCCTGTCCACATACACATACACACACACACTGACCTTTATCTCCACAGCCCCGCGGTAGGGGAGACCGGGGCTAGTCCGCCCCCGGGGCACATCCGTCTTTGTCTGTTTATTCTTTCGTTTGCCACCTTTTAGTCATTCACACCATGTGAGAGTGGTGTCCGTTCTTCCCGCCATATCCGCTTTGGATTGTACTGACTGGAGTGTGTTCACTGAAACGTCTGCTGATATTGATGAACTCACCGATGTTGTAACGGATTATATTTCGTTTTGTGAGGAAGTGGCCATCCCAAAAAAGACTGTGAAGGTGTACGCGAACAATAAACCATGGATTACTAAGGACATCAAGGCTGTCATAAATGAGAAGAAAATGAACTTTCAGGACAAAGAAAAACGAAAGAACATACAGAAGAAACTGAATACTGTGATACAGGAAGGGAAGAGACAACATACAGAAGAAACTGAATACTGTGATACAGGAAGGGAAGACACAACATACAGAAGAAACTGAATACTGTGATACAGGAAGGGAAGAGACAATATACAGAAGAAACTGAATACTGTGATACAGGAAGGGAAGAGACAATATACAGAAGAAACTGAATACTGTGATACAGGAAGGGAAGAGACAATATACAGAAGAAACTGAATACTGTGATACAGGAAGGGAAGACACAACATACAGAAGAAGCTGAATACTGTGATACAGGAAGGGAAGACACAACATACAGAAGAAGCTGAATACTGTGATACAGGAAGGGAAGAGACAATATAAAGAGAAAATAGAAGAAAATGTCAAGGACCACAATATGAAGAGGGTGTGGGAGGGTATGAAGATGATGAGTGGGTACACGGGTAAGAAGGGTAGTGGCAAGGGTGGCTCTGTTCCAAGTGACTATGATGTGAACGATCTCAATGCGTTTTACAAACGGTTTGACAGGCATGATTTCAGCCAGACCAGGACTGAACTGACCGATCGACTCGTGAACACTCCTATGAATGAGCAGGGCGAAATCATGTCTGTGACTGAGGAGGATGTTGTGAAACAGCTCAAGAAGTCTAATGCTAAGAAGGCAGCAGGCCCGGGTGGTATTACACCAAAAGTCCTACATTTTTGTGCTGAGCAGCTTTGCTCAATTCTCACTGTGATTTTCAACATGTCTCTGTCACAGTCAAAAATCCCATCCCTTTGGAAAACATCTTGCATCGTCCCAGTTCCAAAGAAAACCCCGGTCAAAGTGATGAACGACCTGCGACCTGTAGCATTGACTTCTGCTGTCATGAAGGTTCTTGAGCGACTAGTATTAGTGAAGCTTCAGGTGCTTACCGCGGAGTTTATGGATCCGTGGCAGTTTGCCTATAGAAAGGGTAGAAGTGTTGAGGATGCCGTTTTACATGTGTTGCACAGTATCTATTCTCATCTGGATAAACCTGGAGCATGTGTTAGACTGATGTTTTTTGACTTTCCTAGCGCGTTCAATACGACACAGCCTCACCTTCTTGCTGAAAAGCTACTGAAGATGAAAATTAGCGTTCCAACTGTATTGTTGGTCACAGACTATCTGACCAACCGACCCCAGTTTGTTAGGGCTGGTACAGTACCATCTAATGGCCCGAACACAAACACCGGTGCTCCGCAGACCGCGCTATCTAGTGTACTGAATACCAACACAGGAGCTCCGCAGGGAACAGTATTGTCACCTTTTCTGTTCTCCCTGTATACTGCTGACTGCAGGAGTTCTCACGGGTCGTGCTTCATCGACAAATTTGCTGACGATACTGGACTTACAGGACAGATTACTGACGACAATGACACACACTACAGACAAGAAGTTAGCAAGTTTCAAGTTTCAAGTTTATTGGTCCATAACCCATGGGGGCATTTTGAACAATAAATACAATCAATACAATCATGATATATGCTAATATAATAAATAAATAAAAAAATAAAAAATTAAAAAAAAATTATGAAAAACTGTTACAAATTCTATTAGTAAAGTCCAAAATATTCTTTAGCAATTTCTTTTTCTTAGTAGCAAACAACTTTTTAAATTTAAGTGCATTAGGTTTTTTCCAATAGTAAGGTGGTAACAACTCAGCTCTTTCTTCTTTGAAAAAATCACAGACAAATAAATAATGGAATTCATCACCTATGTCATGCGATACACATTTGGTGCAAGTTCTTTCTGACCTCGGGATGTTAAGATAACGTTCTTTCTGTACAGGTAAATTGTTATTTAATGTTCTAAACTTCATCATTGAAACACATTGCTGATATGGCAGGGTTGTGACGTAGTCTTCACATGCAAAAATATCTTTGAACATTCGATAATTCCAAAACATATTTTTTGTTCCAATTTCTGTAAACCATTTATGGATATACTGGTCATATTACCCGCTATTACGAGCTAGTCGTGTGACAGAGAGTTTTCTTGCACACGAGACTGTAGATGTTTCACGACGGCTTTAGCCGGAGTGAAACAGCAGCAGTCGAGTGTGCAAGAACACTCTCTGTCACACGACTAGCTCGTAATGGCGATTATGTCTCACAGCTTCAACAGAGGAGAGAACAAACACGTTTTGCGTACTCACGCTTGATAAACCTAAACACAGGAGCAGCCATTGTGGAGAGATCTACTTTTTGACGAAAGTGAACGAACAACTATGAATGACGTCTCGGTATATGTGAATGACGTCACAGTCATCGTCACAGTCTGTATCTTTAGAAGCATTCCATTCTTCATGACGTCTTTCTGTGTCTGCATCCGCGAAATGTTTGTTCTTTCCGGGGTCTTTGTCATCTATGTTCAGAACTCTGTCCTTCTAGTTTCAGACTAACAGGCCTCCTGAGCGAGCCACTTTCCAAGGGAAGCTAAACTCGCGTATGGAAACAGTACTGTAGTCTGGGATGCCGTTTTCAGTATTCTCAGCGTTGAAGAATTTGTAAAGAGAAGACACGACAACAGCAGGAGAAATAAAAGTCGTGTGTGCATTTTGGGGCTTTTGGAGGGACGATTTCGAGTTTGAATCCGTTCTTGCACATGCTCCAAAGCGTGTAACATACAATCTTGCACACGTTTGCTTTAGTAGTGGCAAAGAAGGAAAGCGTGTGACATAGACTTCTTTTTACTTTCTTTTTAAACCATGTGCTTGAGTATTGAATATTTTCTTGAGAGGTCCAAAGGCCAGAGAGACCAATTTCATTTAAGGTTTTTTCAATGAAACATAAGTACTTGGATTCAATCATCTTGTTGATATACAATCTATAAGTAAAGCAATACACAATACTTGAAAACTTATTTTTATGAATAGGACTAATCAGTTTATACCAATAGCAAAGCATTCTACATTTCATATTAACATCTAGTGGATATCTTCCAAGTTCACCAAATATCATAGCATTTGGAGTTGATTTTTTTAGTTTGAAAACAATTTTATAAAAACGCAATTGAAGTTTAGTAGCAAGTTCACAGGAACCAAAACCCCATACTTCACATCCATACAATAAAATTGGAGCAATCATTTTATCGAACAGGTCAACTTGTATGTCCACAGGTAGTGACAATTGTCTACAAGTGCGCAAAAGAACAAACATTGCCCTTGAAGCGCGATCATATAGATTCTTCTGTGCGATTGAAAATGTATTATTATAATTAATCTTAAGGCCCAAGTACATTACATCAAACACTACTTCGATTAAATTGCCATTGTACGTAAACAGTGGTTTATTTCTAATTTTACCTCTGGAAAAAACTATAACTTTCGTTTTGTTTACATTAATATTTAGACGCCATTTTAAACAGTATTCGTGCATTTTGTTTAAACATTCTTGCAGGTTTTTTTCCGACTCTGAGCAGATCACAGTATCATCCGCATACAGTAATAAAAACATTTGAAACAAAGCATTTACATCCGTATCATCCATTCCAGCCACAATAGCCTCTCTTGACATAGATTGTAAACCATTACTGTTTTCCAACAGAAAAGGCTTTAGATCATTTAAAAATAGAGCAAAAAACAACGGTGACAAGTTTTCCCCTTGTCTAACTCCACACAAACTGGGAAAATATCCAGAACACTCACTATTAACTTTAACACAAGATTTGGCATTTTCATACAAATTTCTTACAGTTTTTAAAAACTTTCCATTAACATCAGAACTAACTAATTTCTCCCATAAAAATGCACGGCGAACTTTATCAAACGCTTTTTCATAGTCTACAAATGCACAAAACAGTCGCTTCTTTTTGTTGAGAAAAAAATTTAATATACAATGCAAAGTAAAAACATGGTCTAGTGTTGAAAAACCTGTGCGGAAACCTGTTTGTTCTTGACCTAATTTGTTATTACTCTCCAAAAAGTTTGATAACCTATCATTTAAAATTGCACTGAAAAGTTTTCCGAAGCAGCTGAGTATAGTAATTCCTCTATAATTTGTGGGGTCAGCTTGAGAGCCTTTATTTTTGTACAGTGGAATAATTTCACCTACGGCCCATTGTGTTGGAACCTTTCCTGACTGCAAAACAACATTAAACAACAATACATAAATATCAATCATTCGATCATGTGACGCTTTTAAATACTCATTAATTATTTTATCCTGACCGCATGCCTTATTGTTTTTTAGCTTGTCTATACATTTGATAACTTCCTCCTTTGTAAAAGGCGCATTAAGAAATTCATTACTTGCTTCATTTAAATGTTCATTACTATCATCCATTTCATTTTCATCACACTCTTGTAGTTTAGTGAAATGTTCGAAAAACTCAGAACAAGTTGGATAGTTAGTTTTGGAATTATTCTTTTTATTTTTATTTAGAAGATTCCAGTATGCTTTCGGGTCAGTACTTCTTAACTTTCTCAAAGTTTTAACGAACTCATTATGATACGACTTGCATTCCTTTTTTATTGTCTTTTTGTATTCTTTAAAAGCACTCTTTTTTTCATCTTCATTGAACACATTTTTAAACCGTCTTGCTTTGTTTTTCGCATGTAAAAATATTTTTCTTTTCTCTTTGCAAATTGCACTAAACCATGGTTGTTGTAGTTTAAATTTCTTTGAACGTGGCTTTTTCATAAATTTTTGTTTTTTAATTACACCGATTTTCTCAGCAGAACAATTTAAAATATCACAAATCTTATTAGTAACACTATCAACGTCATCTGTTGTCGTACTCTCACTTGTAGCTAGCATATTTTGTAATTTAGTTTCGACAGTATACATATCATCCTCATTCAGATTAACTACAAAAGCTAACTTGGTCCCATTGTTATTGTCCCATTTTGGTTTTGTGTACTTGTTATCCTTTTCTCTACCTTTAGACAGCAGATCTTCATTTTTGTTTTTTTTCACAACTTCTGCTAGGCGTACTTCATTATGTTTTAATAAATGCAAAACAACAGGACAGTGTACATCAGAATACATTTCACAAAATTCCATCACAGAAAAATAATTAACTTTCGAGAACAAATCCTTTGACATAATGCAATAATCAACAACGCTCTTATCCTTACATGTGCATTTACCAACCCCTGTATCATCGCCAACTCTACCATTAGCAATAACTAAGCCAGTCATTTTACAAAAATCAATCAATTTAAAACCAAGGTTATTGGTATTATTATCCTGTGAGGCCCGCTCACCTATTAGAGTACCAACCTCATCAGAGTCAAACAAGTCATTATCAACAAAACCTTCTGAATGCTGATCATCTTCATGCAACATTTCACTCAGATGACCAGTGCGGGAATTTAAGTCTCCTAACAGACAAACATAATCATTATCTAACCCAAACTGCATGTACACCTCTTCTAGTTCAGCATAAACATCTTTGTTATGGTAAGGTGACCCTTCAGGGGGAATATATAAAGCACAGAAAAGGGTGTCACGTCCAAGTATTTTCTTATCTAACTTAAAAAATAACGCATTCTCACACATTTCTACATCCAAAAATGTATACCATATTTTCATCTCTTCTTTTATCTTATGTGACAGCTTTTTTTCTTCAAAAATAGTTATATTATTAGCAAACACTTCCCGTAATAAAACTAATACACCGCCTGATTTTCTGCGAAATGTTCCTCTATTCTTATAGAATGCTATATAACCTGGAATGTTAATCTCATCAATATCATCAAGTTTGCTCTCGCTAAAACAAATAATGTCATATTTGGCAATAAATTTCACAAATTCAGGAAATTTTAGCTTTGAAGTGATTCCACAGACATTAAGCGCTAAGCAGGAGAGTATATCAGGATTATCCTCAATACTATATTCAGAACCAAAGGAATCTCCAATCTCACTATCAACATTATATACATCTATTTTAACAGTAGATTTGTTACGTACATTCTCAACATCTAACGAGTCAAAATGAACATCAACATCTGACATTACAACAACATTATCCATTTCATGCGCATTGCCAACATCCAGAGAGTCATGCAGAATATCAACATCAGAAACATTTGCATACACATCAACAACATCAACATCATCAGTATCACCACAGTCTTTCACCACTCTGTCTTCACCTCCCTCTTCACCACCATCATCACCCCAGACATTCACTATATCTTCATCACCACAGTCGTTCACACTGTCTTCACCCCTCTCATCACCACCATCACCACCACAGTCATTCACTCTATCTTCACCCCTCTCATCACCACCATCACCACCACAGTCATTCACTCTGTTTTCACCCCTCTCATCACCACCATCACCACCACAGTCATTCCCTCTATCTTCACCTCTCTCAACACCACCCTCACCACCACATTCATTCACTCTATCTTCACCTCTCTCATCACCCCTATCATTACCACAGTCATTCACTCTGTCTTCACCTCTCTCATCACCACTATCATCACCACATTCATTCCCTCTATCTTCACCTCTCTCAGCACCATCATCACCATCACAGTCCTTCACCACTCTGTCTTCACCTCCCTCTTCACC
Source organism: Littorina saxatilis (assembly GCF_037325665.1). Lineage (NCBI taxonomy): Eukaryota > Metazoa > Mollusca > Gastropoda > Littorinimorpha > Littorinidae > Littorina > Littorina saxatilis. The sequence continues at coordinate 1,619,447 of NC_090251.1, read as the reverse complement.
CTCATCACAATCCTTTACCACTCTGTCTTTACCTCTCTCATCACCACCATCACCATCACAGTCCTTCACCACTCTGTCTTCACCTCTCTCATCACCACCATCACCATCACAGTCCTTCACCACTCTGTCTTCATCTCCCTCTTCACCATCAACACAGTCCTTCACCACTCTAGCAGCTTTGTGGACTGGTGCGACGAGAATTACCTGGACTTGAACACAGGAAAAACTAAAGAAATGATTTTCGACACTAGAAGAAAAAAGGTAGCACACAAGCCTATCGTGATAGCTGGTGTTGAAGTCGAACAGGTTAAAAGCTATCGCTACCTAGGTGTAGTGATCGACAACAAGCTGTCTTGGCATGCCAACACTGACCAAATCTTGAAGAAAGCGCACACGCGCATGTACTGTCTAAGGAAGCTTAAATCGTTCTCTGTTCGTAATGACATCCTGCAAATGTTCTATCTGTCCACTGTTGGTAGCGTGTTGACATATGCATGTGTGTGCTGGGGGGGTAACCTTAGTAAACAGGATAGTGACAGGCTAGAAAAGCTAGTCAAGAAGGCTGGATCTGTTGTAGGCAGGAAGCAAGAGACCATTGAATCAGTTTGCCAGAGACGACTGACTGACCGACTGACCTCAATTTTGGCTGACGAGACACACCCACTGAAACCTGAATTTGACTCTCGACGCATTGACAGGAGTGGTAGACTGAGGGCTATGGTTGCTAGAACGTCACGTTTCCGCAATTCTTTTGTTCCCAGAGCTATCCATGCTTTCAACCAATCACATGTTAGAGGCCTCTATCATGTTTCTCTGTCATAATTATTACTGTACTCTGTTGCTGGGTTATCTGTAATGTATGTATTTTTAGTAACTGTATTACCGTAGCCCAAATGTGCGGTGTTCTAGTCGACATGTGGTGCTTTGTAAACCTTGTGTGTGCGTGGATGTGGAGGTGGACTCTTGGACGTCTTTTTGTTATTGGAATTATGGTTTTTGTTAATTTGTATTGCTGTTGCTGTTGTTGTGTGAGTGAGTTGTGAGTTGGCAGACTTGACTTGACGGATGACTGTTTGCGTTAGTGAGACTGTGTTTAGTATGCATTCTTATTCTTTTGATTGGAAATGAGTATTGTTACAACATAATTTCCATATGGATTAATAAATTTGAGTTGAGTTGAGTTGAGTTGAGTTATATCCTGCAGAAGTTCAGAGGTTGCGCGCCCATATATCGTGAGTACAGATTACAAAAAGTGTTTTTCTTCATTTTTGTAACATGAATGCATAGCGGTTGACTTAGGTTTTGATGCATTACCTCTGAAAACAAATACTTAGTCTTGGTGTCGAGTGAAAGTGCGTTAATTAAGGTCGAGTTCTGACGAAAGTTTTGCTTCTTCCTTCCCATGTTGTGCTCGCTATCTGGCACTAAAGTTGCCTGCCCGTGCGGGGGCAAGTCCGCCTATTTGTCATGGGGCAAGTCCGCCATGAAGAATGTGCAGGTGTGGGAAACAGTCCAGTTTACATCTGCCATAACTGTGACTCTGATGGTGACTCCATCTATTCTCGATGGTAAAGATTGCAGATTCATGTCTAAAAAAGACTGACGCCGATTTGTGTTACATTCTTTCGACATTCTTTTGTAGTTTTGTCATTGGCATTTTTGAACCTAAATATTGAAGGGAATTAAAAAAGCTTTCCCACTGATCGGGTGCTTGTTTGACTGGCTGTGTGTGCGTGCGTGCGTGTGTGTATAAAGCTTGCCCACTACTATTCTTGTACCTACTATGGGATGAGAGCGGCGGACTTGCCCCACCCTGTAGGCGGACTTACCCCGACTTGGGGCAAGTTCGCCTACGTTAGGGTAGGTCTACTTAAAGCAGTATGTACAACAAATTTTCATGCACACATAAAAACTGTCTGCACATTGATATCAGCGACACGTTTGTCTTGATGTAAAATAAAAAATCAGTCTTCTAGTTCATCAAACTCGCCAGTTATGCTACCAAAAGCATAAAAGTAGACGGACTAGCCCCGGTCTCCCCTACTGTGTGATAAAGTCACCCGCCTTGTCCGCACACACACACTGACCTTCATCTCCACAGCCCCGCGGTACTGTGTGACAAAGTCACCCGCCTTGTCCGCACACACACACTGACCTTCATCTCCACAGGGCCGCGGTACTGTGTGATCAAGTTACCCGCCCTGTCCACACACACACACACACACACACACACTGACCTTCATCTCCACAGCCCCGCGGTACTGTGTGATAAAGTTACTCGCCCTGTCCACACTCAATCAATCAATCAATCAAAATGAAGCTTATATAGCGCGTATTCCGTGGGTACAGTTCTAAGCGCTTGTCAAAGAGTTGTCAACATAGGACTAACAAAGAAACTAACATCTTCAGACGGACACGAACCCTATCACACACTAGCAAACCCTGGTAAACATAAAACAAACAACTGTTTAACAACGATGTACACATCAATAGCTAGGTCCAAACAAAATAATATTAAGCACAAAGAAAACACCTCTCACAGAGCACAGCACAAGAATGTCTTTTGGGGCACAACACATCACGTCGAGCATGAAAGTCGCAGCCAGCTACGGGAAGAACTGAGTCTTCAACCTACTCTTGAACGCGTCAAGAGAGGGGCTCTGACGAAGCTCAAGCGGCAGGGAGTTCCAGACGGACGGGCCCGCGGAGGGGAATGCACGCTGACCAGCAGATGCGAGTTTCGAGCGAGGGATGTGGAGGCGGAGAGGGTCAGCAGCAGAACGAAGGGGGCGGTCGGAGGGCTGGGTGTACAGGTCCAGGGAAGATTGAAGGTACTCGGGAGCAGAGTCGTTGAGACACTTGTAGACTGTGACAAGAGTGGACAGTTTGTAGGAGATTCGGGTGTTGACAGGGAGCCAGTGCAAGGAGCGAAGTAGGGGGGGTGATGTGGTCTCGCTTCGTCTTCCTCAACGTCAGCCTGGCAGCGGCGTTCTGGACTCGTTGTAGGCCATGAATGGATGAGGCGGGGAGGACGGCCAGAAGGGAGTTGCAGTAGTCAAGACGACTGAAGATGAGGGAGACAACCAGCTTGACACAGGCGTCGTGGGTGAGGTAGCGACGGATGGAGGCGATGCGTGTATACACACACTGACCTTCATCTCCACAGCCCCGCAGTACTGTGATACAGTCACTCGCCCTGTCCACACACACACACTGACCTTCATCTCCACAGCCCCGCGGTACTGTGTGATAAAGTTACTCGCCCTGTCCACACACACACACTAACCTTCATCTCCACAGCCCCGCGGAACTGTGTGATAAAGTTACTCGCCCTGTCCACACACACACACTGACCTTCATCTCCACAGCCCCGCAGTACTGTGTGATAAAGTTATAGAAAGACACAAACATACCGACACCGGCACACACACACACACACACACACACACACACACACACACACACACACACACACACACACACACACACACGTACACACACACACACACACACACACACACACAGTCACACACACTCGATTACACCTACACACACTCGTACGAAAACACACACACACACACACACTCACACACGCACACACACACACACACACCGTAATCCCCCTCGCACACACACACACACACACACACACACACACACACACACACACACACACGTACACACACACACTCCCAAACCTACCCCCACACACACACACGCCTACCCCTACACCCCCAACACACACACCCTCCCCTC
>NC_090251.1:1588191-1610691 GCF_037325665.1 Littorina saxatilis | reverse complement strand
TCGGAATATGGGGAAGATGCACACACCTACAAAGTTTCTGTTCTATGCACGCTCAGTTCACATAGGATCTTGAAATGAAAAATGTACACATGATCAGCAAAGTTTTTGTACACTGCATGTTCAAAGTCGGGAATGAATCAGGGTCTCCTTGAAGACTGGGTCTTGCCACTTGATGACCTGTGCTTTCCCAAAAATGGCCTGGTCAAAAACGAGGACAATGTGTTGCAGTTCCAGTTCCCTTGAAACCTGAATGTATGGCAAGAACCGTGGATGTGTCTGTTGGACTGCTGACTATCATAGGCAGGTATGGAACCTGTACAACAGACAAAGGAAAACGTACAAGCGGGGTAAAAGAGCATAATTGTGCTTGAAGTAGATAAAAAGAACGACAAGTTTGTTTGTGTGAGTACGTGTAAAGGAATGTTTGTTTAAAATAATAACACATTTTGGTTGCTTGTGTTTAAAAAAAAAATATAACATTTTATTTGCGTACCTGTGCTAGGAACAAAGATAAAAGAAACACCTTTAAGGATCCAGTGTTTAAAAAAAACCCACAAACAGACATGTCCAATAAAGTTGAAGGGTAAAAAAAACAAAAAAAAACATGTTTCTTTTCAGTTATTTTGTTAAACAGGTACCCCGTCTGTACAACATATTACACAGGAAAACGTGCAAGCCGAGAAAGCAATCAGATGCTTGAAGCAGAATAAACAACAAAAAGTTTGTGTGAGAAAGTGTAAATACATTTTTGCTTTAAAAAAACACATTTTGGCTGCTTGAAAAATAATAATAATGAAAGTATATTTTGTGTGCCTGTGCTAAGAACAAAGATTAAGATAAAAGAAACAGTTTATGGTCCCAGTGTTTGAAAAAAAAGAAGTTACATTTCCACTAAAGTGGTTAGTTACAAAAAACATGTTAGGTTTATACGTGTACAGTGGAACCCACATTTATGACCTCCAAAAATCTGAGAAAACCAGGTCTTAAAAAGAATAATCTTAAATCGGGGGTAAATTTAGAGAAGTTATGAACTGAAAATCTGAAAAGGCAAGGTCTTAAATGGAGGAAGTCTTAACTTTGGGGGTTCCATTGTATACATTTACAAGAAATAAAATGTCCTCACTTCCTTTCAACTTAAAAAAAAAGTGACAGGGTGTTAGAAAATGTTAGTGGAAACCAATTCCAATGTATTCGTTACACTGTTACTGTTAGTATATCCTATTTTGTATGGAACACAATTCATCAAACCTACTTTCGACATTGGCGGAATCTGCCATCTTGCACTGCAGCATTGAATCCAGTCCAATTGTGTAAGGTCTGTAGATGCAGCTGAGGAAGCTTTGTAAAGAAGGCTAGTAGGTCAAGTGCCAAGGGGAGGAACTGTAGGAGAAATAATCAGATACATAAATGGTTGAAATGTATAACATTATAGGGGGTGTATACAATGTGTTTCAATGTGTGTACAATAAACATATGTGCAGTTAAAACTCAGATAGATACAAAAACAATGACATGTAAACAGAACATGTGTGTGCCCAAACATAGTTTGTCAAATGTCTGCATGCATGTACTGCAGTGTTATTGTGTATCCTAATATGAATTTCTGTCATAATATTAATGACAACCTTAGTACCTACAGTCAGAATTCAAAATTACCAAAGTAGGTGATCTTTCTTGCAGTAAAACAACTGTCTAGTTGCATTTCATACTCTGAATTTAACCCATTGAAAAGCAGTTTACTATCATAACAACTCATTAGCTGTAACCAATACAAGAAAAATGATATATATCAATCACATAGGCCCCTGTATAAACAATAACATGTTGCATCTGCACCTTATTGTACCTCTGATGCTATGAAGTGTTACTTAGAAGATTATCAATATCAAACATAATTTGCTCAGAAATATACACACAACTATTTCAAATGAAATTCAAGCAGGTTTTTACTCACCAACACATCTCGCCATATGTATGTCAGCACAAGTCTCCACTGGTTGCTCAGTGCCCTTTCCTTTTATGTGTAACCACAGGCGGAAGGTATCGTTCACTGGACCACCATTATCATAGAAAAACTAGTAGTGTAGTAGTGAAGACGTCTGGGGTCAACACACTGCTGCATTTCGCTTTCTTACGCTTGACCAAGGCAGGAGAGTTTGACACACACTGTGGATTTGAAGGAGTGACAACAACAGCATCACTGGAAGTGTCAATTCGCTGTACATAGTGTTTCTTCGCTCGCTGGAGTCGAACAATACATGTCAGACGCTGGTAGCAGACGACACGATGATAGGTACTCGTTCAGCTGTTTGTCCATTTGCGACTCGTTCCGTCAATTTTTTGGCAGACAGCATGTTCTTCACGCTCAAGGTTATTCCACTCAGATGCACATGTCAAAGCTTTTGCCCACGAAACACTTGAAAATGGGGTCAGTTTTTCGTCAGTGTCTACATTCTGAACATTATCGTGCAGTTCGCTGCCATGATGATATGTCCCGCGGAAACAAACACAGCTAAATTCTCATTGGTTAAAAAGCTTTTCACTACGGACAATTTTCCATGGGGAATAATCGTGGCTTCGGCAGGGAGATAACTGCCTCTTTGCTAAATTAATTCATTAATAAAAATCGGTACGAGCGTAAGCGCAGCTGTTAGTGCGTGAACATTGATGAATTTTATCCTTTTAGTAGTTAGGTACCAGGTTCTGCAAAGATTACATCGTACCCTTCTCCGTCCAACCAGCTTGAACGATAGAGCTCTACGCCGTGTAGTCTAACTGTGTGATAAAGTTCTAGAAAGACACAAACATACCGACACCGACACACACACACACACACACACATACGTACACACACTCACACACACACACACAGTCACACAGACACACACATACGTACACACACACACACACAGTCACACAGACACACACACAGTCACACACACACACACACACACACACGCGCGCACACACACACACACATGCGTACACACACACACACACGCGCACACACACACGCACACACACACACACATTCCTTAATCACCCTCGCACACACACACACACGTACACACACACACTCCCAAACCTACCCCCCCACACACACACACCTACTTCTACACCCTCCTCCCCCATCACACACACCCTCCCCGCCTCCCCCAACACACACACCCCCAAACTTATAAATGTACGTACCTTCATCTCCACAGGCCCGCGGTACTGTGTGATAAAGTTACTCGCCCTGTCCACACACACACACTGACCTTCATCTCCACAGCCCCGCAGGACTGTGGGATAAAGTTACTCGCCCTGTCCACACACACACACTGACCTTCATCTCCACAGCCCCGCAGGACTGTGTGATAAAGTTACTCGCCCTGTCCACACACACACACTGACCTTCATCTCCACAGCCCCGCAGTACTGTGTGATAAAGTTACCCGCCCTGTCCACGCACACACACCCACACACACTCACACACACACACTGACCTTCATCTCCACAGCCCCGCGGTACTGTGTGATAAAGTTACCCGCCCTGTCCACACACCCATACACACACACACACACACTTATACCTTCATCTCCACAGGCCCGCGGTACTGTGTGATAAAGTTACCCGCCCTGTCCACACACACACACACACACACACACACACACACACACACACACACACACACTTACCTTCATCTCCACAGCCCCGCGGTACTGTGTGACAAAGTTACCCGCCCTGTTCACACACACACACACACACACACACACACACACACACACACACACTTACCTTCATCTCCACAGGCCCGCGGTACTGTGTGATAAAGTTACCCGCCGTGTCCACACACACACACACACACACACACACACACACACACACACACACACACACACACACACACACACACACTTACCTTCATCTCCACAGGCCCGCGGTACTGTGTGATAAAATTACCCGCCCTGTCCACACACACACACACTGACCTTCATCTCCACAGCCCCGCGGTAGTACCTGCCCTGTTCTCACACACACACTTATATACCTTCATCTCCACAGCCCCGCGGTACTGTGTGATAAAGTTACTCGCCCTGTCCACACACACACACACTGACCTTCATCTCCACAGGGCCGCGGTACTGTGTGACAAAGTTACCCGCCCTGTCCACCGGTACCTCCACAGCGCGCGAAGAGATTCGACGCAATTCCGTCTGTCAAAATTAAGGTTCTCACTGGAAAACGAGGACGTCCTAAAGCTGTTCAGGTTGAACTTGACTCAAAGCGAAGACAGTATCATGACAATGAAAGCCCGCTGGACAATTTGGAATCAAAATCGCAGGCAGAAGAGACGTGTGGCTCTGACTGTGACTACGAAGAAGGGCTGGATATTGATTCAGGTTTGTTTCTTTGTCCTTGTCACGTTTCACTATATCACTCAAGGTGATTATGAACCGGTTAATTACTACTAATTAACTAACCACACCACGATCCACTCTCGCAGGCATACAATTAAATAAAGTCAACAAAAGTATAAGTTTCAGACGCCTGTTTATGTATAAACTCTCCACCTCCCTCGAGCCTTCACTCAAAATATGTTCCTTTTACGTTCTCAACACGTAAAAAAACCAGTGTTCACTGACAAAATGCCAGTAGTATGTAGAAAATTATAGGAACACGCTGAACCCGTGTAAATACAGTTAAATGCGAATGTTCTGTTCGAAAAGCTCTAGTTCGTGCAGGTGTCACACACCCCACGTTGTCACTACTCCAATGAAATCATAGATACGAAAAGACAACGGTGGTCAACGGGGTGCGTACGACATGGTGCACTTAGCTTTATCTCTGCTGCTGCTGCTTAGCCGGTATGCTGGTTAGTCGGTTCGCTGGTTAGCCGGTCCGCTGGTTAGCCGGTCTCCTGGTTAGCCGGTCTCCTGGTTAGCGTAGCTTCAACAGGTCCCGCCAAAGTCAGCCGTGCAGATGTTACAGGAACTCGAAACGAACGAATCGGATCGAACGAACGAACGAAGGCTGCAAACAGAAAGCATCGGTGCACTAAACATGTCAGCTACCCCTCACCCACCACCTTAAAACATGTCATCTTTAAATATCTCATCGAGCACGTGGGCCTGCACAAAACGGACTTTTTACAACAACAAAACAGCCATTTTCCGTCCTTCTCTCCCTATCTGCAAAAACCATATACAGATTAGTATTTTAGCGTCACAGAGAGTAAATTATGCGCTAACCTGGAAAGAACAACAGAGAGTATTTCATTCCACAACACAGACTCATCAACAGCGTTAAATAATGATTTATTACCTCAAAAGCCTATGATTGTAACTCTCAATGGAAGCAAAGTCCGCCTCCTCCCTGGAACAGCCTCTGTTCGTCAACAGTGACCAAAAACCTCCAGAACCCCTTGTCGAATCCTTATGCGAAAGCCATCGCCGACGAAGGAATGTTGACGACTTGTCCTCAGCAAAATATGTGGCAGTGTGAAGGAAATAACCGGTGGAAGCTCCCCTAGAGTGCCGAATACAATATTCGGTGAAAAACCATCATACTCTAGAAACTGTGTATTAGATCCTTCCCCTTCTGCCGCTGGGTGTCAAGTGCCCCGTACTCGTGTCTCTGTCAGACAACCTAGCCAAAATACACGTGACTGACCTTGTCACAAAACCAGTCCAGCTATACACAATTTTGCCTCCCCAAGCAGAAAAAAGACACGAGAAACTCAATCCCTGAAAATCCCGTGTGCGCTGTCAGCGAAAAACCGTCAGCCCTATGATAGCAGAAACCCGCACTGTGAAGCTCGTGCGTTTCAAAACATCCGTGCTCGGGAGCACTGTCAGCAAACTCTGCTGTGTCCAATATCACGCACAGGCGCTTTCTATCATAACCGACCAAGAACAGGCACTCCACTGAGTGACACTTTCTTGGTCTCTGTCACCCGATCGTGACAGTCCTCAAATGTTCTTTTGGTTGTGTGTAATTCAATTTCCATAACTAGTTCATGACAAGCAGACAAAGTATCGTGCCGTGGGCTGGCAGTATCATGACAAGCAGACAAAGTATCGTGCCGTGGGCTGGCAGTATCATGACAAGCAGACAAAGTATCGTGCCGTGGGCTGGCAGTATCATGACAAGCAGACAGAGTATCGTGCCGTGGGCTGGCAGTATCATGACAAGCAGACAAAGTATCGTGCCGTGGGCTGGCAGTATCATGACAAACAGACAAAGTATCGTGCCGTGGGCTGGCAGTATCATGACAAGCAGACAAAGTATCGTGCCGTGGGCTGGCAGTATCATGACAAACAGACAAAGTATCGTGCCGTGGGCTGGCAGTATCATGACAAGCAGACAAAGTATCGTGCCGTGGGCTGGCAGTATCATGACAAGCAGACAAAGTATCGTGCCGTGGGCTGGCAGTATCATGACAAGCAGACAAAGTATCGTGCCGTGGGCTGGCAGTATCATGACAAGCAGACAAAGTATCGTGCCGTGGGCTGGCAGTATCATGACAAGCAGACAAAGTATCGTGCCGTGGGCTGGCAGTATCATGACAAGCAGACAAAGTATCGTGCCGTGGGCTGGCAGTATCATGACAAACAGACAAAGTATCGTGCCGTGGGCTGGCAGTATCATGACAAGCAGACATAGTATCGTGCCGTGGGCTGGCAGTATCATGACAAACAGACAAAGTATCGTGCCGTGGGCTGGCAGTATCATGACAAACAGACAAAGTATCGTGCCGTGGGCTGGCAGTATCATGACAAACAGACAAAGTATCGTGCCGTGGGCTGGCAGTATCATGACAAGCAGACACAGTATCGTGCCGTGGGCTGGCAGTATCATGACAAACAGACAAAGTATCGTGCCGTGGGCTGGCAGTATCATGACAAGCAGACACAGTATCGTGCCGTGGGCTGGCAGTATCATGACAAACAGACAAAGTATCGTGCCGTGGGCTGGCAGTATCATGACAAACAGACAAAGTATCGTGCCGTGGGCTGGCAGTATCATGACAAGCAGACAAAGTATCGTGCCGTGGGCTGGCAGTATCATGACAAGCAGACAAAGTATCGTGCCGTGGGCTGGCAGTATCATGACAAGCAGACAAAGTATCGTGCCGTGGGCTGGCAGTATCATGACAAGCAGACAAAGTATCGTGCCGTGGGCTGGCAGTATCATGACAAGCATACAAAGTATCGTGCCGTGGGCTGGCAGTATCATGACAAGCAGACAAAGTATCGTGCCGTGGGCTGGCAGTATCATGACAAGCAGACAAAGTATCGTGCCGTGGGCTGGCAGTATCATGACAAGCAGACAAAGTATCGTGCCGTGGGCTGGCAGTATCATGACAAGCAGGCAAAGTATCGTGCCGTGGGCTGGCAGTATCATGACAAGCAGACAAAGTATCGTGCCGTGGGCTGGCAGTATCATGACAAGCAGACAAAGTATCGTGCCGTGGGCTGGCAGTATTATGACAAGCAGACAAAGTATCGTGCCGTGGGCTGGCAGTATCATGACAAGCAGACAAAGTATCGTGCCGTGGGCTGGCAGTATCATGACAAGCAGACAAAGTATCGTGCCGTGGGCTGGCAGTATCATGACAAGCAGTCAAAGTATCGTGCCGTGGGCTGGCAGTATCATGACAAGCAGTCAAAGTATCGTGCTGTGGGCTGGCAGTATCATGACAAGCAGACACAGTATCGTGCCGTGGGCTGGCAGTATCATGACAAGCAGACAAAGTATCGTGCCGTGGGCTGGCAGTATCATGACAAGCAGACAAAGTATCGTGCCGTGGGCTGGCAGTATCATGACAAGCAGACAAAGTATCGTGCCGTGGGCTGGCAGTATCATGACAAGCAGACAAAGTATCGTGCCGTGGGCTGGCAGTATCATGACAAGCAGACAAAGTATCGTGCCGTGGGCTGGCAGTATCATGACAAGCAGACAAAGTATCGTGCCGTGGGCTGGCAGTATCATGACAAGCAGACAATGTATCGTGCTGTGGGCTGGCAGTATCATGACAAGCAGACAAAAGTATCGTGCCGTGGGCTGGCAGTATCATGACAAGCAGACAAAGTATCGTGCCGTGGGCTGGCAGTATCATGACAAGCAGACAAAGTATCGTGCCGTGGGCTGGCAGTATCATGACCAGCAGACAAAGTATCGTGCCGTGGGCTGGCAGTATCATGACAAGCAGACAAAGTATCGTGCCGTGGGCTGGCAGTATCATGACAAGCAGACAAAGTATCGTGCCGTGGGCTGGCAGTATCATGACAAGCAGACAAAGTATCGTGCCGTGGGCTGGCAGTATCATGACAAGCAGACAAAGTATCGTGCCGTGGGCTGGCAGTATCATGACAAGCAGACAAAGTATCGTGCCGTGGGCTGGCAGTATCATGACAAGCAGACAAAGTATCGTGCCGTGGGCTGGCAGTATCATGACAAGCAGACAAAGTATCGTGCCGTGGGCTGGCAGTATCATGACAAGCAGACAAAGTATCGTGCCGTGGGCTGGCAGTATCATGACAAGCAGACAAAGTATCGTGCCGTGGGCTGGCAGTATCATGACAAGCAGACAAAGTATCGTGCCGTGGGCTGGCAGTATCATGACAAGCAGACAAAGTATCGTGCCGTGGGCTGGCAGTATCATGACAAGCAGACAAAGTATCGTGCCGTGGGCTGGCAGTATCATGACAAGCAGACAAAGTATCGTGCCGTGGGCTGGCAGTATCATGACAAGCAGACAAAGTATCGTGCCGTGGGCTGGCAGTATCATGACAAGCAGACAAAGTATCGTGCCGTGGGCTGGCAGTATCATGACAAGCAGACAAAGTATCGTGCCGTGGGCTGGCAGTATCATGACAAGCAGACAAAGTATCGTGCCGTGGGCTGGCAGTATCATGACAAGCAGACAAAGTATCGTGCCGTGGGCTTGCAGTATCATGACAAGCAGACAATGTATCGTGCCGTGGGCTGGCAGTATCATGACAAGCAGACAATGTATCGTGCTGTGGGCTGGCAGTATCATGACAAGCAGACAAAGTATCGTGCCGTGGGCTGGCAGTATCATGACAAGCAGACAAAGTATCGTGCCGTGGGCTGGCAGTACCATGACAAGCAGACAAAGTATCGTGCCGTGGGCTGGCAGTATCATGACAAGCAGACAAAGTATCGTGCCGTGGGCTGGCAGTATCATGACAAGCAGACAAAGTATCGTGCCGTGGGCTGGCAGTATCATGACAAGCAGACAAAGTATCGTGCCGTGGGCTGGCAGTATCATGACAAGCAGACAAAGTATCGTGCCGTGGGCTGGCAGTATCATGACAAGCAGACAAAGTATCGTGCCGTGGGCTGGCAGTATCATGACAAGCAGACAAAGTATCGTGCCGTGGGCTGGCAGTATCATGACAAGCAGACAAAGTATCGTGCCGTGGGCTGGCAGTATCATGACAAGCAGACAAAGTATCGTGCCGTGGGCTGGCAGTATCATGACAAGCAGACAAAGTATCGTGCCGTGGGCTGGCAGTATCATGACAAGCAGACAAAGTATCGTGCCGTGGGCTGGCAGTATCATGACAAGCAGACAAAGTATCGTGCCGTGGGCTGGCAGTATCATGACAAGCAGACAAAGTATCGTGCCGTGGGCTGGCAGTATCATGACAAGCAGACAAAGTATCGTGCCGTGGGCTGGCAGTATCATGCACACGGACACGGAGGGTGGAAGGGGGAGGGGGGATAGTAACTAACTTGTTCTCTGGCTTGGGGGGTGCGGGGAGCAGTTTACTTTAATTCTTTGCTTGCATCTAATCAGTAGGTGGATGTTTCCTTGCTTCTGATGTTTCCCTCCAGTATTTGATGTGTGTTTTTGTGCTTATTGTGAGTGATTTTTGGTCGTTGAATAATTGATTTTTTTTATGAAAACAGGCCTGAAAGTGGCGAGCAGAGATGTTAATCTACTCGCCAAAGGCGAGTAAAGTTGCTGGAACAAATGGTTGGTTTGGCGAGTAAAATTTGCTCACTGGCTAGTAAATTATGAGAAGTACTCGCCAAAGGCGAGTGCCCCATCTTGTGGACTTTCAGCGCTGGAATAGGTTTCACTTTTCTCGCCATTGTGTTAACTGTAATTTTACTTGTAGTTGTACAGACGCGTGTTTCTTTCAGGCGAGATATCCTTGCGGCTAGCTGCTCGCAGAGCTAGGAGGTGAGAGTGTATATGAAACGGTTTTATGGCTAGCTACGCAAGAATTAAACACCATTGGTTGATAGTGATACCGAAAAGGTCGTCAGCACTGGTCGGCTAACAGCCACGGGAGCAAGCCCAATTCTACCTCGCCTTTGCTTGCAAAATCCTTGTGTCCCTTGCAGCAAAAATTGCCCAAGAAACGGTACTTCCTCGCCCAACTTGCTTCACTCGCCAGTTCTCGCCCTAAAGAAACGGTACTTCCTCGCCCAACTTGCTTCACTCGCCAGTTCTCGCCCTAAAGAAACGGTACTTCCTCGCCCAACTTGGTTCACTCGCCAGTTCTCGCCTTAAAGAAACGGTACTTCCTCGCCCAACTTGCTTCACTCGCCAGTTCTCGCCTTAAAGAAACGGTACTTCCTCGCCCAACTTGCTTCACTCGCCAGTTCTCGCCTTAAAGAAACGGTACTTCCTCGCCCAACTTGCTTCACTCGCCAGTTCTCGCCTTAAAGAAACGGTACTTCCTCGCCCAACTTGCTTCTCTCGCCAGTTCTCGCCCTAAAGAAACTGTACTTCCTCGCCCAACTTGCTTCACTCGCCAGTTCTCGCCTTAAAGAAACGGTACTTCCTCGCCCAACTTGCTTCACTCGCCAGTTCTTGCCCTAAAGAAACGGTACTTCCTCACCTAACTTGCTTCACTCGCCAGTTCTCGCCCTAAAGAAACTGTACTTCCTCGCCCAACTTGCTTCACTCGCCAGTTCTCGCCTTAAAGAAACGGTACTTCCTCGCCCAACTTGCTTCACTCGCCAGTTCTCGCCTTAAAGAAACGGTACTTCCTCGCCCAACTTGCTTCACTCGCCAGTTCTCGCCCTAAAGAAACGGTACTTCCTCGCCCAACTTGCTTCACTCGCCAGTTCTCGCCTTAAAGAAACGGTACTTCCTCGCCCAACTTGCTTCACTCGCCAGTTCTAGCTCGCCCTACAGAAACGGTACTTCCTCGCCCAACTTGCTTCACTCGCCAGTTCTCGCCCTAAAGAAACGGTACTTCCTCGCCCAACTTGCTTCACTCGCCAGTTCTCGCCCTAAAGAAACGGTACTTCCTCGCCCAACTTGCTTCACTCGCCAGTTCTCGCCCTAAAGAAACGGTACTTCCTCGCCCAACTTGCTTCACTCGCCAGTTCTCGCCTTAAAGAAACGGTACTTCCTCGCCCAACTTGCTTCACTCGCCAGTTCTCGCCTTAAAGAAACGGTACTTCCTCGCCCAACTTGCTTCACTCGCCAGTTCTCCCCCTAAAGAAACTGTACTTCCTCGCCCAACTTGCTTCACTCGCCAGTTCTCGCCCTAAAGAAACTGTACTTCCTCGCCCAACTTTCTTCACTCGCCAGTTCTCGCCCTAAAGAAACTCTACTTCCTCGCCCAACTTGCTTCACTCGCCAGTTCTCGCCCTAAAGAAACGGTACTTCCTCGCCCAACTTGCTTCACTCGCCAGTTCTCGCCTTAAAGAAACGGTACTTCCTCGCCCAACTTGCTTCACTCGCCAGTTCTCGCCTTAAAGAAACTGTACTTCCTCGCCCAACTTGCTTCACTCGCCAGTTCTCGCCTTAAAGAAACTGTACTTCCTCGCCCAACTTGCTTCACTCGCCAGTTTTTGCCTTAAAGAAACGGTACTTCCTCGCCCAACTTGCTTTACTCGCCAGTTCTCGCCCTAAAGAAACGGTACTTCCTCGCCCAACTTGCTTCACTCGCCAGTTCTCGCCTTAAAGAAACTGTACTTCCTCGCCCAACTTGCTTCACTCGCCAGTTCTCGCCTTAAAGAAACGGTACTTCCTCGCCCAACTTGCTTAATCACTCGCCAGTTCTCGCCCGTAAGAAACGGTACTTCCTCGCCCAACTTGCTTCACTCGCCAGTTCTCGCCCTAAAGAAACGGTACTTCCTCGCCCAACTTGCTTCACTCGCCAGTTCTCGCCCTAAAGAAACGGTACTTCCTCGCCCAACTTGCTTCACTCGCCAGTTCTCGCCCTAAAGAAACGGTACTTCCTCGCCCAACTTGCTTCACTCGCCAGTTCTCGCCCTAAAGAAACGGGGGACTGGTCAACATTTTGCAGTGTGTCAGTTGTTATATATATCGTTCAATTGTTTTTTTCACTAGCCACATTTGTTGCTCTTGATTTTGTTTAGAGCTTTTGTATGCAGTCAGATATTGATTTAGGTTATGTCCCCCTTAATTATATATGTTTTACTTTTTTTATCTTGCTATTTTCTTTGTGACATTTTAGGTGAAAAACCACAAAGCAGCCACACAGCTCGGCAAGAAAAGGCTGAAACAGCCTGGGGATAAGCTGCGCAAGAAGCTCTTGGAATCTCGGCTTGAAATGTTGGCTCCGTTTGCGGTGGTGTGTTCATTTTGCCAGGCAGACCTGCAAGACGGTTCATTTGTCACGTGCAGTGACTGGGGATCCTGAGTCTGTTACTGTCTGACCTGTGACAGTGACATCCAGTCAGTCTTGCAGTTCCATAAGCAGTATGTGTGGACAGTAAGTACAATGTACATGTATTTTTCTGACAATATGTGTTCGTGTTGGCTGGGGTGGGGATATAGCTCAGTTGGTAGCGCGCTGGATTTGTATTCAGTTGGCCGCTGTCAGCGTGAGTTCGATCCCAGGTTCGGCGGAAATTTATTTCAAGTCAACTTTGTGTGCAGACTCTCTTCGGTGTCCGAACACCCCCCCCCCCCCCCCCCCCCCCCCCCCGTGTACACTACATTGGGTGTGCACGTTAAAGATCCCACGATTGACAAAAGGGTCTTTCCTGGCAAAATTGCTTAGTTAAGCGGGGCTCACACACAGGCGGAGCAGGCTGCTCCGATCCTGCTCCGCTCTCCACCTGCCCTCTCACACACAAGCTCCGGTTCCGGAGCAGGCTGCTCCGATCCTGCTCCGGTAGGGGATTCCCCTATGATATGACGTAGTTTCTCCACTCGCGCAGTCTGATGGGAAATATTTTTACACGTGGATAAGAAGTGGCGGGAAAAAAACACCGTGATGTTTACCAAAGGAGACAAAAGTCTTGTCTTTTATCGCAATTACTGAACATATTTCTAAATGGACTCTGTATAAGTCAGTGTGTGTGCGTGTGTGCCAGTGCGTTTTAGAGCTTTTCAGACACAAACTATGTGAGTGTGGGGGTCGGGTGAAGAGAGAGGTGGACTAACAACTGTTGGGACATGTTTTGGTTCTTTTTTGTTTTATCGAGTTATATCCGAAGCTTCAAAGATGTTGAATGTGTATAGTTACACTAGCTTCCATGGAATCCATTCTTTTTTTTTTAGATCTACTACTAACAATCTCTCTTGCAGACGGTTAGACTGTTGCTTTATGTTACGCGCAATATGGCTTTGATTTAGATTTAGTTTTTTTCATTTTGTGTGTGGTTTGATTTAGCTTCACTCTACTCAGAAGAAATGTTTTAAACATGATTAACAAAATATTACTTTATGGATGTTTGCAAATAGAAACGTACGTGTGTCAACAGCGCAACAAGTTTCTAAAGAGGACGATATAGAACGCTCATGGCCGGACCGTATCAGGTTGGGGGGGGGGGGCCCCCAATTGTGTTAGGGGTTCATTAGTTGAGGGCGCTAGGGAGGTCTGGACGTTTTGAAATGTAGATGAGAATATGTGGAATCTAGCTGGCGCGTTCTCCGAATATTTGTCATGATTTATTGATTTTTATTTTATTTTCACCCTTGGAGGAGATACATGTTCAGGCCGGGGGGGGGGGGGGGTGACAGGAACCCCCCCTGGATCCGTCCTTGACGCTAGACAAAAAAGTATCTGTGCTGTAGCTTTTTTATGTTTTATCTCACCCTCATTTTTGAATGTTGTTTTCTCACACACACACACACACACACACACACACACACACACACACACACACACACACACACACACACACTTTTGATCCCATTCCATGTATTGCGAAGACTTTATTCAGGGTTTTAGCTAGTACTTAAACATCCAATTTCAAAGCACAAGTCTGAGCTGAGAATAGATATGCATAAATGTGTAAAATAATGGTGATTTGTGATCAAAACACTTCACAGGGAAGCTTGTTTATATGTCTTATGTATGTGTCTTCCATCGCCCTGGCAACATCAGAACTCCACACCAGCCTGCAAAAGTATAAACATAAAGGGTGACACAAATGAAACAAATGCAGCCCATAAAAATGCTTAATACTTCTTGACCTGTTGACCTAGTTAGTTAATATTTGGCGATTATTAACTATATCTTATGCATGACAAAGGTCAACACAGTGGCGAGTTCACAGGTCAAATGGAGGGGTAATTTGGAACACTTTTGAGTTTTGATCTAGCTGTAATCTTCTTTTTTTCAGCACATTTTCAACCAAAAACAAGTCGCGTAAGGCGAAAATACAATATTTAGTCAAGTAGCTGTCGAACTCACAGAATGAAACTGAACGCAACGCAACGCAGCAAGACCGTATACTCGTAGCATCGTCACTCCACCGCCCGTGGCAAAGGCAGTGCACGTGGAATTGACAAGAAGAGCGGGGTATTCGTTGCGCTAAGAAGGATAGCACGCTTTTCTGTACCTCTCTTTGTTTTAACTTTCTGAGCGTGTTTTTAATCCACACATATCATATCTATATATTTTTGGAATCAGGAACCGACAAGGAATAAGATGAAAGTGCTTTTAAATTGATTTCGAAAAAAAAAATTTGATAATAATTTTTATTTATTTAATTTTCAGAGCTTGTTTTTAATCCGAATATAACATATTTATATGTTTTTGGAATCAGCAAATGATGGAGAATAAGATAAACGTAAATTTGGATCGTTTTATAAATTTTTATTTTTTTTTACAATTTTCAGATTTTTAATGACCAAAGTCATTAATTAATTTTTAAGCCACCAAGCTGAAATGCAATACCGAACCCCGGGCTTCGTTGAAGAGTACTTGACCAAAATTTCAACCAATTTGGTTGAAAACTGAGGGCGTGACAGTGCCGCCTCAACTTTCACGAAAAGCCGGATATGACGTCATCAAAGACATTTATCAAAAAAATGAAAAAAACGTTCGGGGATTTCATACCCAGGAACTCTCATGTCAAATTTCATAAAGATCGGTCCAGTAGTTTAGTCTGAATCGCTCTACACACACACACACACACACACACGCACGCACACACACACATACGCACATACACCACGACCCTCGTTTCGATTCCCCCTCGATGTTAAAATATTTAGTCAAAACTTGACTAAATATAAAAAGGACTAAAACATTACGTCTCCAATGAGTTAACAAGATCGTAAGATTTTGTTGATCTTGTCCGAGTGGATTTTGTGTATACAAAATGCAAGTGTTATCTGATAGTTACCTTATTGCTTCATGTGTCATTAACGGTGTAACTGGTTGTCTGAGGGATGCATTGACTAAGATCTCATATATGCTAGATGTCGAAAAACTACTCAAATTACCTGCCCTCGAAAGGGTGGTAACCAAGCTAAAAAAAAGACGCCATAGGAAATTAAGTAGCGTGGAAGGATGGGAGGGTATAAACTATGAGAATTGGGTAAGTATATTAATTATACGAAAATTTATTATTGACATTTTCATTTGAATTACATAGTTTATACCCTCCAAAACTAACACTCCTAAATTCTTTAATGCTTAAATCGGGTTAATTAGTGTACGGCTCCATATAAAACCCGAAACGGTTGAGTCTATCCCCGAATTCGGATCCTTTTTGGAAAGAGCCCAAAAGACAGACCATTTCACCTACAACATTGTAACTTTTGGTATTGGTCATACCTAAGCTGAAATTAATGTACAGCAAATATACAGTGCAAAATGCCGTTAACGGTCTTGCAGGCAACTCAGTTAGCTATCCTGCCTATGCAACTGACTCACGAAGTCTCGCACACAGATAAACAAATGAGGGAAGGGGCCTGTGTCGTCTTCAACCAATAAACACACACACACACACACACACACACACACACGCGCGCACTAAAGATGAATATTGCATAATATGCATAATGCAGAAGAAGACAACTTAATCTGATAATCTATAGATGTAGTGACTGGTGCAATATTTTAACGAATTTAAAAGGACGACTCTGAAATGTATCATGTGAACCAACTTCTCAATAAACAAAATGAAGACCAGTTTAAAAAGTTACCTGTTTCATTTTGGAATGTTTTTGGTCCCATCACATCTCTGATGTACACTCCATAGACGCACTGTAGTAATAAAAAAAAAACTGTTTAAGGAGAAAAAAGAGTATGCAGGGAGGAAGAACAGTAAGAACAACAGAATCAGCAGCAACATTCACTAATCTTACTCCACATAACACATAACACTGAATCTCAGTGAAGAGTTAGTGATCCAAATATTTTAATTAAACAGAGAGACACAGAGAGATTGAGAAGGAGACAACAGCTATGTGCATGTGCGTGTGTGTTTGTGTGTGTGTGTGTGTGAGGGGAAATTTAGTCATTGAAAACTAAACACTTTCTACTCTTCAATATCAACAGTCATAGACATAAGATTAAGAGCCACTGGGAAAGTTGGACATGAAGTGATGAACATGTATATGTTGCAGGCGAGGAGGGGGGGGGGGGGGGGGGCTGGAGGGTCATTGTTGTTTGTAGATTATAACTTAGCACAAATTCCTGTTTTGTAACACTGTAATGTATAAGTAGAAATGACTGTGGAATAACCTTCTTCTGTTATATCAGTATGATTATTTGCAAAGTTACCCGGATCATTGTGGCATCCTCTTAATCCTATCACGTCTGAGACTTTAGTAGACGTGCCTGTAGAGGGAAGGGATGGGGGAAGGGGGTGGAGGGTGGGCATAGAGAGTGTCGGTGTAATATGAAGGAGGGAGGGGAGAACCATTGGTAAATAAAACTCTTATAATATCAACAGTTCTGAAACTATTTGAACACGAGTTTCCCATTACCACACAAAGGTGCAGATAGCAACAGATGTTACACCGAGAGTGGGGGGGGGGGGGGGGGGGGGCTTTTAGAGGGTTAGTTGTTGGACTGTAGTATCTGAATAGCAGTGCTAATGCTATGGGGTGAGGGTGGTGCTGGGGCGGAGTATGTATCGTATGTAACTTGAATTGGATATGATCACTCAGACTAGAGCTAAAAACGGTGTTAATCTTCACAGACATTACATAATATGAATTCACAAGCATGTACCTTTTGTTTTGCCCTTGAGTTTGGTAGAAGGCAATATTGAGTGTCGAACACAAGTTGCATTGATCACTGACACTGCGTCACCCTGCGGTCAATCTCCTCTGATCTGCAGATTGCACCTGCACAAACCCAAACAATGTTATGATCGCAAAAAGCCTGCATAGCCAATGGATCTAAGAACACAAACACTCGATGGATCTAATTAGAGAGTCTGCAAACGAGTCATTTTATGTTGGAAATTCAATGACAATCTGTCAGTCAATGAAGCAGATAGATCTGTCCCTGCGATTGTTTTTGCAAGCAGATACATGTTTGAACTTCACTTATCCCGTTATCATTCATTTTGTGCCGAGGAGCTGAACAAACAATCAAAATCAAGCAAGTGGTACATTCAGAAGACAAACTTCAGTCGCAAAAAACAAACTGACGAGAAAGAACCTAGCTTAATTACTGCTGTATTGATTTCGGCCAAACCAACGCATTTGCATACTGAAGTCATTCCTCCTTTGATTCCAATCATTGTACATGATCTTAATGCAAAAATATATACGAAAACGAGCTGATCGAAATGAGTAACATTGCACCTGCATTGACTGTACTGCAAAAGCGAAGGTCGTCTGCGTCTGGAGATTTCGAAGTTGAACAGCAGCGTTTCTTTACACTCAGCTGTTGGCTTCCTCGGAAAAGTGAAAAGCGTGACTTGAAATCTAGCGGAAACCACATTCTATCTTTCCGTTTCGGTATTCTTGTGTAAAATCCATGAAAAAGTTCTTTCGCAAAAGGCGGCCGTCGTTATTTGGGATGCCACCTAGTGTCACACTACTATTTCCGGAGAAAGTGATGAGTGCGCTGATTGGCTGCACCGCTGCACCGGAGCCAAAAAATAGAAACGTGTCCTATTCCTTGCTCCGCTCCGCACACACCACTTTCTCCACTCCTGCAACGGAAGTAGCGTCATCTCTCCGCCTGGTGCAGCCTACTCCACCCTTGCTCCGCTTGCTCCACCTGTGTGTGAGCCCCCCTTTAATAATTGTCTACCTATACCCGTGTGACTTGGAATAATAGGCCGTGAAAGGTAAATATGCGCCGAAATGGCTGCAATCTACTGGCCGTATCAAATTTCATCTCACACGGCATCACTGCAGAGCGCCTAGAACTGTACCCACGGAATATGCGCGATATAAGCGTCATTGATTGATTGATTGATTGGGACACCAATTACATTATCAATAAATCAGGCTTTGATGGCAAATGCTCTTTTACAATTTCAAACAACTGTCTTCTAACTTGTACAAAGAACAGGTGTTTGTAAAACAGGAACATGCATGCAGGAAATGTGAAACATAATTTGATACATGTAGCACTATTTTCCGAAAGCTCCCTGTCTCCGTAAGCTTCCTGAAGGGAAAACATCTCTTGATTTAAAATTACAATTTACATTTTCCCTTACCTGAACTTACAAGTTACATGTGTAAAATACTATTATTTTTGCATAACAATAAAGATATGTGCTTTTTGTTTTCAATTTCAGGAAGGCAAGACCTATCTGCCTGTGAAAAGGGTTCCTCGTCTCTGTCAGCAGTCTCTTCATCAGTGTGAAAAGGGTTCCTCGTCTCTGTCAGCAGTCTCTTCATCAGTGTGAAAAGGGTTCCTCGTGTCTGTCAGCAGTCTCTTCATCAGTGTGAAAAGGGTTCCTCGTCTCTGTCAGCAGTCTCTTCATCAGTGTGAAAAGGGTTCCTCGTCTCTGTCAGCAGTCTCTTCATCAGTGTGAAAAGGGTTCCTCGTCTCTGTCAGCAGTCTCTTCATCAGTGTGAAAAGGGTTCCTCGTCTCTGTCAGTGTCAATGTGATGCAGTGCAGACTTCAACTATAGTGCTGTTTGATTGCGAAGGTAGGACAGTATTCTGCAGTAATGATTTTATGACTGAAACTGAAAGACAAGAGGTTTGTAACTTTGTACATGTATATTAATATTATACATTAAACTGATTCAAGATCAAACGATAAATTGTTCCATTAAACAGGGGAACCTAGTTATCAATTTGATTGGCATGGGTCGATTCCAGCAGTACAGATGAAGTGAGCAGAGGTGTATCATTCTACAATATATAAATACAATTTACAGCATGACTAATCATGAGACAAGTAGGACCCGATATGTTTGTTATTGTATCTTTGGTAATGATGGTGCTCTGGCTGTCAACGCTTGACACAGTGTCTCCTGAAATAAAAGGGTTGTATGACGGGCACGATGGCCTATTGGTAATGTGACAGGGTGACCAGTCACCAATTATAGAGTAAAGTGTTGTTATTTTCCAGTCTAGTGTTTGTAGTTCATGTTGCCGATCGCTTTATGTTTTGTGTAATGTCATTATCTGTCTTAAGTTAAATTTTGATATGCTCAGACACCTGGCGGTCGTAAACTCGCTCAGTCGGCTGTGTCCACTAGGGACCATAGTCTGTTTTCCTTTGACGTCAAGCCGCCTTCGCCGGGGTACCTCGGGGCCCCAGGTGGTCGTTATGCAATGTGCCGCCAGCCTGTCTGGGTATCGTTGGACTCGGCGTTTCGTCAAGTGGGTGTGAATTCCTTTGTATTTGATACGGAGAAGCGTGTCAGCTGCGGTTGGAAGGTCGTAATCCCTTACCCCCTCCCCCCTTTTCTTCTTGTCTTTAACCAATGGAATGGCTTATTATCTTAGAATGTTGTGTTGCTAATAGCGGTTACTAGGATTTTGATTGGATGTTGTGACTCTAGCTAAAGTTTGATTATGTATGTACATGCTAGGGTGTGAGAGAGAACAGAGAGAAATCTGAAAGACGCGAGAGAGAGTGGACGTGTGTTGTTGTGAGATCCACTTTTTGATCGTTTTGTGCACAAGTGTTGTACACTGACTTCTGGTATCGTTAAAATAAAAGTCACGTTACTGCAACCCCTGACTTGGCGTCTCTATGTGAATGCTTCCTGCCTGAGCACCCCCCTTCTTCATCACTACTTCACCCCATCACAGTAAGATGCCTCTAAAGCGGAAGGTCAAGTAATAAACAACACCCGCCACATAAGGCAACGAAAGCAATATAACACAGGGAACTTTTCCTCATTGAATTGACGTGTTACACTGATATACAACAATCACTGAAAAAACGGTGAGAGTAATTACAACCACGAAACAAAAACAACAGTTTTTGCACTGATAAACAGTGTCCAATCTTACACTGATTACCAGTGCTAAGTACACGGAAGAATTGACACGTAACACGGTTACCCAACCGCAACGGACAGGGAGGGACGCAGTTTCGCGCCCAACAATCACCCCCACAATAACTCCGCCCACCAAGCCTAAGGCTAAGAGCCCCACTACACCAATCGCTGACGCCACCCCCAACCACAGGGACGTTGAGTGACACACACTTATCCCCTAATTAAACGAAGCAGCCAACCCATGAGCGGGAACTGTTACCCGCCAATAAGACCTCAGATCAACTCTGACGAAACTATCTACTTAAACACGCAGTCAACTACTTGCCAGTGGAAGGGCCATGCAGGTACCAAAACCTACCCCTCTCCAGCAACATGACCCTTCTTGGCGCCCGGAAGGGCTGTTACTACCTATCAGGACTGACTATGCTGACGCAGTGAGGCATAACAGCATTGCAGGGAACCAACAGCCTCAAGAAGGTCCCAATAGACAAGTTCATGACAAGGCGACACAAGAAAAAGTTGCTTCCTCCCTCAAGAAGCCCAACGAGGGGCTGGAGGAAGAGGAACAACAACAGATCCAAAGAAAACCAAGAAAGAAAAGAAATAGGACAAAACGAGCAAAAGAACAAAGACCAGTACAAGGTGATACCATGGAAGTGGGGAACCATTCACCCCCGTGTCAAGACAAAGAACCTGATGATAACATGCAAGAAGATGATCTGGTGAAACGGCTACTGCCACAACTTCGACAGAGCATCCAGGGAGACGTCACTAGAATGGCTGAAAGTGTGTTTGAGAAACGCAAAAAGATTGAGTCACGGCTAACTAGACTGGCATTGTCTAAGCTGGATGCCCAGCCAGCAGCACCTATCAGTGAGGACCCGGCAGCTTTTGTTACCAAGGCCCTTACGTTAATGGCCAATGCGAAAGCCCAGCATGATCCCAAATTACTCCTGGACAGGTTGTTGAGCTTGGGCAGGACTGTCTGTGGTAAACCAGACTTCCATTTCAAGGCAACAGCCAGTCATAAGGCCCTATGTGCAATACTCTCGGGGGTTCCTCTGAGTGAAGGGGAAGAAATTAGCTTTACAAGTGACATCAATGGGGGGCCCAACTAATGCAAATCGTCCGTCTTTGGCTCACAAAAGGGCACCATCCGACTCAACACGATTGCCCAGGAAAAGTAAAAACCTGTCTTTATTACAGTGGAATGCGCTGAGCCTTAGCAGCCGGCTGCCATTGTTAGTAGATCATCTGAACAATTTTGAGACTGATATTGTTGCTCTACAGTCAGCCTCGGATAGGATAGGAAACCTCCCACGGTTGGAAGGTTACTACTACCCACCCGAGGTTGCCCTGGCTGACAATGGGAGAGTACATGTTGCCACATACATCCGGGCAGACCTCAAGTACAAGCTTATAGACCCACCAATGCAAGATATGGAAGGACTTGGTTCCATGTGTGCAGTGCAGATCGCCATGCGGGGAAGAAGGCCACTTAATCTAGTGAACGTCTACTATCCCAGGGGCTGCAAGGCACAGGGTTGTACCAATTGGCTCACTCAGCTCTCGTCAGATTCGGGCAGCTGGGTAGTGATGGGGGATTTCAACGCGCACCACCGGATGTGGGACGCTGACGCAGAAAGTAGCCCTGACACTCAGCTGGCTGAAGACATCAGCATCTCAGATTTGGTGCTACTTAATGATGGCACGGCCACCAGACAAGCCCAGCGACAAAGAGACAGATCATCTGCCATTGATCTTACCCTGGTTAGCCCCGAACTTGCCCTTACCATCGACTGGCAGGTCTACCCCAACACACTCGGATCTGACCACTATCTGATACACGCGACCATCCATGAAGCTGACCCTGATCCTGCTGA
>NC_090251.1:1558486-1585986 GCF_037325665.1 Littorina saxatilis | reverse complement strand
TTATTGAAATAAAGATTGATTGTAAGGCGCGTACACCTATATTAGGATTTGCGCCATAAAAACACCCGTATTATTATTATTATTATTGTTATTACTAATATTACCCAAGAACTCTAAAAACAAAGCTTTCTGACCCTGTTGCAAATGGGAAATTTTTTTTGGACATTGGTGATTGTAGACAAAACAGGTACTATAGTTCACGCTAGACGGAATCAGAATGTCCAAGGGCCCCTGTCTTAGTCTGCCGGAATTATGATGGAGTTTTCTCCCTTGCCAAAGTAATGTTGCGAATTATTACTTCTTTCGTGATATTTGCCGGGTAGGAACAGGTTTTCAAGTTAGAACAGCTTTCAATGTGAAAAAACGATAAATCTACACATTCTTTCTATTACCTTGTTGTCACGGTGTGTTGTGTTGCTATATCATGTCAGTGTGCTGTGTCGTGACAGCCTGTGTTGTGTTGCTGTGTCATGTCAGTGTGTTGTGTTGCTCAGTGTGTCATGTCAGTGTGTTGTGTCGTGACAGTGTGTCATGTTGCTGTGTCATGTCAGTGTGTTGTGTCGTGACAGTGGTGGACGACGCGTGGACCAAGTCGTGTGACATGTCTCAGTGTGTTGTGTTGCTGTGTCATGTCAGTGTGTTGTGTCGTGACAGTGGTGGACGACGCGTGGACCAAGTCGTGTGACATGTCACGGTGCGAGCTGCCCATCCAGCAGACAACCTTGCTGCAAAACCTCGTGCAAGCCTCGCTCTGGTGCGAGTAAGTATGCTTTGCTTCTGTGTGTGTGTGTGTGTGTGTGTGTGTGTGTGTGTGTGTGTGTGCGCGTGTGTGTGTGTGTGTGTGAGTGTGTGTGTGTGAGTGTGTGTGTGTGCGTGTGCGTGTGTGTGTGTGTGTGTGTGTGTATGTGTGTGAGTGTGGGAGAGAGAGAGAGAGATAGCGTGTTTGCGCGTATACGAGGCTGATGCTGATGACGACGACGACGATGGTAATGGTGACGATGTTGTCGATGATGATGACAACGACGACGACGATGATGATGATGATGATGAAGACGATAATGATGATGATGATAATGATGTTGATGATGATGACAGCTACGTACACGACACGATGGAGTGCACGAGTCAAGCGGTCAGCACGTGCGATCTGGACGACACAGAAGATGCCCTGCGTCACCTCGACATGCTTGCCTCGGATACCTGTCCCGGCGCTCCAGGTACATGTCTGTCTGTCTGTCTGTCTGCCTGTCTGTCTGTCTGTCTCTCTCTCTCTCTCTCTCTCTCTCTCTCTCTCTCTTTCTTTCTCTCTCTCTCTCTCTATCTTTTAGCTGTGATGGTATGTGTTTCATTATGTGTGTGTGTGTGTCTCTCTCTCTGTGCGTGTGTGCGCGTGTTTGCAATTGTGCATGCGTGGTGTGTGTGTGTGTGTGTGTGTGTGTGTGTGTGTGTGTATGTGTGTATGTATGCGTGTGTGCGTGTATGCGTGCGTGCGTGCGTGTGTGTGCGTATGTCAGAGAGAGAGAGAGAGCGTACGAAAGAGATAGAAAGTTTCTAAGAGACGGTGCGCGCCTTCCATGTGAACCAATACCATCTAACACGGCACATGACGTATGTGTGTGCGTGCGTGCGTGATCATGTGTGTGAGAGAGAGAAAGTCAGCGAGAGTTTCTAAGAAACGGTTTGCGACTTCAATGAGAAAAAGACCCCCCCCCCCAAAAAAAAAAAAAAAAATGTTGTAGCAATTGATTGAAGGAGAGTGCGTGCTTATGAAAACACTAGCAGTTAAGCCCGGCTTCGCCCGGGAGTAAGCGGAGCCCTGTAGCAATTTAAGACGCTCGCTATCCCATTATCATTAGCTTTACCTCCTTTGTTTGGATACAAAAAAAGAGTTATCTCCCTTACCTTCTAGAAATTTCCGGAACTGTCCAGTTAATTTTTCTTTCTTCATTTCTTCCCCTCATAGGAGCAATAGCGAGTCTCTAATATCACTGGCATAATGTGCTTGCTACAGGTGAACAGTAGGCACTGAACTGGTCTTGCACCATATAGGCTGTATTCAATAAATGGGAGGTCCATAATCTGAGAAAGGAAACAATGAATCAAGAAACTAAAACCCAGGTGCACATCTGCGGCACCTAGGGAGTGTACGTGCACACTATCTTGTTCCTGCCTCTTGCCATCTCAGAGGTATGGCGACCACAGACAAAAAAGAGTTATCTCCCTTACCTTCTAGAAATTTCCGGAACTGTCCAGTTAATTTTTCATTCTTCATTTCTTCCCCTCATAGGAGCAATAGCAAGTCTCTAATATCACTGGCATGATGTGCTTGCTACAGGTGAACAGTTATCTCCCTTACCTTCTAGAAATTTCCGGAACTGTCCAGTTAATTTTTCATTCTTCATTTCTTCCCCTCATAGGAGCAACAGAGAGTCTCTAATATCACTGGCATGATGTGCTTGCTACAGGTGAACAGTAGGCACTGAACTGGTCTTGCACCATATAGGCTGTATTCAATAAATGGGAGGTCCATATTCTGAGAAAGGAAACAGTGAATCAAGAAACTAAAACCCAGGTGCACATCTGCGGCACCTAGGGAGTGTACGTGCACACTATCTTGTTCCTGCCTCTTGCCATCTCAGAGGTATGGCGACCACAGACAGACAGACAGACAGACAGACAGACACTCTCTTTTATTATATGTACTAGCAGTTAAGCCCGGCTTCGCCCGGGAGTAAGCGGAGCCCTGTAGTAATTTAAGACGCTCGCTATCCCATTATCATTAGCTTTACCTCCTTTGTTTGGATACAAAAAAAGAGTTATCTCCCTTACCTTCTAGAAATTTCCGGAACTGTCCAGTTAATTTTTCTTTCTTCATTTCTTCCCCTCATAGGAGCAATAGCGAGTCTCTAATATCACTGGCATAATGTGCTTGCTACAGGTGAACAGTAGGCACTGAACTGGTCTTGCACCATATAGGCTGTATTCAATAAATGGGAGGTCCATAATCTGAGAAAGGAAACAATGAATCAAGAAACTAAAACCCAGGTGCACATCTGCGGCACCTAGGGAGTGTACGTGCACACTATCTTGTTCCTGCCTCTTGCCATCTCAGAGGTATGGCAACCACAGACAAAAAAGAGTTATCTCCCTTACCTTCTAGAAATTTCCGGAACTGTCCAGTTAATTTTTCATTCTTCATTTCTTCCCCTCATAGGAGCAACAGCGAGTCTCTAATATCACTGGCATGATGTGCTTGCTACAGGTGAACAGTAGGCACTGAACTGGTCTTGCACCATATAGGCTGTATTCAATAAATGGGAGGTCCATAATCTGAGAAAGGAAACAATGAATCAAGAAACTAAAACCCAGGTGCACATCTGCGGCACCTAGGGAGTGTACGTGCACACTATCTTGTTCCTGCCTCTTGCCATCTCAGAGGTATGGCGACCACAGAGAAAAAAGAGTTATCTCCCTTACCTTCTAGAAATTTCCGGAACTGTCCAGTTAATTTTTCATTCTTCATTTCTTCCCCTCATAGGAGCAATAGCAAGTCTCTAATATCACTGGCATGATGTGCTTGCTACAGGTGAACAGTTATCTCCCTTACCTTCTAGAAATTTCCGGAACTGTCCAGTTAATTTTTCATTCTTCATTTCTTCCCCTCATAGGAGCAACAGCGAGTCTCTAATATCACTGGCATGATGTGCTTGCTACAGGTGAACAGTAGGCACTGAACTGGTCTTGCACCATATAGGCTGTATTCAATAAATGGGAGGTCCATATTCTGAGAAAGGAAACAGTGAATCAAGAAACTAAAACCCAGGTGCACATCTGCGGCACCTAGGGAGTGTACGTGCACACTATCTTGTTCCTGCCTCTTGCCATCTCAGAGGTATGGCGACCACAGACAGACACACAGACACACAGACACACAGACAGACACTCTCTTTTATTATATGTATAGATGACGTGTGTGTACAGAGCCTGACGGCGATGACGAGGGGGAGGCGGATAGTGAGGAAGAGGGAGAGGATGACGGCAGCAACACCATCGGGGAGAGCAAAGATGACGGTGGTGGCGGTACGTTCACACATTCCGCATACTGTACTTGCGTGTTTTTCTCCAAACGTCCCGCAGTCGAAGCCGCGCCCAAATTAAAGACATGTCTTATGGATCCTAGATCTCTTCCAAAGCCTCGTGAAATATTTGAGGTCAAAGCAAAAAGACGTCACTCGAGATAGTATTGCGTGACGTATGCGTTCTCAAAATTCTTTCAGGGGAAATAGCAAGCGCAAAAGTCTTCCCAGAATGACGTTTGTCTTTGTGACTTTGTTATCAT
Organism: Littorina saxatilis; assembly: GCF_037325665.1. Lineage (NCBI taxonomy): Eukaryota > Metazoa > Mollusca > Gastropoda > Littorinimorpha > Littorinidae > Littorina > Littorina saxatilis. The sequence continues at coordinate 1,581,647 of NC_090251.1, read as the reverse complement.
GAGCAGTGAAAAGGCAGGTCCCTGCCAGACTAGTTTGACACGATCTCATTTACATAATATACACACGTGCAAGTATATGGTTTAGTTATGTAATGGGCGGTTTCTCTCTTGCATGTAGGATAAAACACTTTGCTTATACCATACGTTATTTGTATTTTTGACCAAAATATGACATTTAACACAGATCACTGGACCTCCAAGACCGCCGGCGCGGTCGAGGTGTACGATGACTGTCGAGATATGTGGCAAATGTCGAGATATGTGGCAAATGTCGAGATATGTGGCAAATGTCGAGATATGTGGCAAATGTCGAGATATGTGGCAAATGTCGAGATATGTGGCAAATGTCGAGATATGTGGCAAATGTCGAGATATGTGGCAAATGTCGAGATATGTCGCAAATGTCGAGATATGTGGCAAATGTCGAGATATGTGGCAAATATCGAGATATGTGGCAAATGTCGAGATATGTGGCAAATGTCGAGATATGTGGCAAATGTCGAGATATGTGGCAAATATCGAGATATGTGGCAAATATCATATTTTGTTTCAAAATACAAACAACAGATAGTTTCAGTTAGAATGTCTTTCATTGGTTAGAACTGAACGTACACAACTATGCACTCTTTTGTATCGGCTATCCACCTAAATGTTAGTTTAATCGGACCATATAATTATGACGTCACATGACTCAAAGAAGGAAATTGCAATGTTCAATCGATACATTGTCCCTAACAATGGGAAATTAAATTAAAATGAAACACTTTCTTTGACGCACCAAAACTGCCTGTAAACGACCATAAGACACATTTAATAAGAATGACGAGGACATTCAATACGATGAATGCACATAAAACAAAGATTCTCATATAATAACAAGCACACTGGTCAGTTACTACTAACCCTACACAGGCAATGGTCATTATTTTGTACATCTATCAAAAAAATCAAATATTGCACTTATGATCGGTGTGCGCCAGGCCACTAACGGTCAGACACAGAGCATGCACATTATTTCAGTTAATTAATTTAGTTGATGTGGAGAGATACTCCGTTGATCATATAATTACAAGGCTCATAGAATTATAGGGCACGTGATAGAAACGTTCGTTTTGAGTTCATGTCTCTATTTTTTTCGATTTTATCATCGTATTATGCTTAAATGTAATGACATTGTGTTTAAACCAATTGTTGTAATTTCTGTTACAGATAGCAGCGCGTGGAGTGCGCGAGCATCGTTGTTGCTGACATCACTACTTCCTGTTATTTTTGTGTTTGTTACATGCAGATAGAGCGAGTGTGTGTGTGTCGATAGGTTTTGAATATGCAATTGTAGGTGTTTGTCAACGTCTCGTTTGGTTTGTTCGTTTGTTTGTCTGTCCTCGTTTGGTTTGTTCGTCTGTCTGTCTGTCCGTCTACTTGACTACGTGTTTGTGTAGAACGTGCGAATGCCTGCGTGTAAGTCGATATGTTCGTTTATTCCTATACGCGTTGCAATTCAGTGCCCTTATAATTGTACATGTTGATCTTTGAGTTACTTGTGTTGTGTCCACTAATATATTATGTTGATGACTGCGTGAGCATGGGTGCTGTACGTGCGAGTGGTGGCCTTGACCCTGAGTTCATCGGCCTTGACCTGAGTTCATGACTTTCTTTCCGCTGCTTATTTATGTACACATGTTTGTTGTTGGATTTTTGGTTCTGATTTATTTGCGGTTGTTAGATGATTCTGTTTTGTGTTCGACGTTAGCTAAATCGAGCATCGGGCGTAGTATGATAATTATTGTTAACTGACATAACTTTACTTAGGGGTACGAGTTTACTGCGTGGTATGTTGACACGATTGTTGCCACTTTTGTCTCTGTGTTTCTTACTGTTTGGCTTTGACTCCGGTACTGTTGACTCGTTCATCGCTTTTCACTCATCGGCTTCTGTCTGCGTGTTCATCATGGTTCTGTGCGTAGCTGGCTTCTTCAAGTCGGGCCATCCTCCCAGCACATAGACTTGTACACCGCTTTCTGGTTGCTTCTTCCCTCGCACGCTGGGCAAATGTTCTCAGTTCTAAGCAGGTGCCTTTCTCTCTGTGCACTCGTTGACTCTCACGCACACCTTTCACTGTATTACTAGGGATAATTAGCATGTACATGTGGTTATTACTAGGGATAATTGTCATGTACATGTGGTTATTACTAGGAATAATTGTCATGTACATGTGGTTATTACTAGGGATAATTAACATGTATATGTTGTTATTACTGGGGATAGTTATCGTTTGTCGTTCGGTATGAAATGAACCTGTTTGATCATTAAATGTATGTAATGTATTAGCACGTTGTTTCTGCTAGCATAAACCAAAAGTGGTATATGACGTAATCAGCACAGTGTTTGTTTCTCCTGCAAATAAGTAGAATAAACAAAAAACGTCCAGATTGTCACTGTACTTATTAAAACCCTCAACATTTTGATCTTGATTATTGGGCTAGTATTAACTGCAGCTTACTTTTCTTCTAACCTTTTGTGTCTTTGTATGTGGGTGGGTAGGGGGGGGGGGGTCGTGGGTTTTTTTCCGTCACTTATCTTTTTAATTGAAGACGGTTAACGTTGACGGTGTTAAAGCTGATTTGTATCATTTTTCATATGCAGTTTATTTATGTATTTATTTATTTTTGACTAGGTTTTGTCATAGAAGAAGATAAGTACTCAAACGCCGTGATAGATAGCGTATCTATCCGAACTGCTCGTAGATTGATAGGGGAGAAGATGGCGACTGGAGATATGAATTCAAACTGCGCTGTGTGGAGGCTGCAGCAACTGCCATTGACACACACGTTATGGGCGCTGTTAGTGTTGCTCTCTTGTCTCACGTGACCCGCTCATGTGATTCTGAGCATAGTCACGTGGTACTGTCACGTGATCTTTTAGTTGAGGCCCGCGGTTTGAAGGATGGCTAGACGACTCTTTTTATGTGTATTTATTTCTCTTCCCTGTTTTCCCGCCAAGAGCTTCGATTCCCATTTTAATACATAGCTTGTTTGTTGTTTTAATTTCAATTTTTTTTAATTGTAATCCGGCTTTACAATTTGCATGGCTCTAATTTCATTCTGGGACTACCAGTCTACCGTGTACGTGTTCCAGAGTTGCCCCTTGCTTTGCTGAGGAACATTTTGTCAGGCGTGCGGGGGAGGCTTGCTTGGTTACCGTAGTAGCACTGATTGGTCAGTCTTACACACACACTGGTTAGCTGACTGTCTTCATGTCATTATTGGTTTCATTCTCTACCTAAAACACTGGTTAGCTGACTGTTTTGATTTCATTATTGATTTATTTCTCTACCTAAAACACTGGTTAACTTACTGTCTTGATTTCATTATTGATTTCATTCTCTACCTAATACACTGTTTAACTTACAAACTTGATTTCTTTGTTTACCTGAAACACTAGTTAGATGATCGTCTTGATTTCATTCTCTACCTGTGCTGTGTGATAATCAACTGACACCTGTCGTCTGCATTGGCTCTCATTCTTCTCCCTACTGCCTTCTTCCAAACAGATGATTTTGTAATAAAACTCTCTCAAAAAACACATCTCCGTGTGTGTGTGTGTTTGTATGTGTGTGTGTGTGTGTGTGTGTGTGTGTGTGTGTGTGTGTGTGTGTGTGTGAAGTGTGTGTGTGTGTGTGTGTGTGTGTGTTTAGGCCCCAAAAAATAGGTCTGTTTACGGTAACATAGGGTGAAAAAATAGGGTCGGTAGGTCGGTTTTTTTTTCTTTTTTTTCTATTTTTGTTTTCTCTCCCCTCTCTATGATGTTTCACAGTTCATTTCTTCTCATCAATCCCTGTTTTTGCCCAACATAACTATAAACAGTACTTTGAGCTTACCTCCCTTCTGTCGTCTGCTGTTTGAGCGCAAACAGCTCTATTTTGGATGCGGGTTTTTTTTTTCAGACGATCGAAAAAAAAGATTAGGGTCGGGCCTAAAAACTAGGGTCGGTCGGGTTACCGTAAACAGACCTTTTTTTTGGCCTTATAAAGAATGTGTGTGTATGTGTGTGTGTATGTGTATGTGTGTGTGTGTGTGTATGTGTGTGTGTGTGTATGTGTGTGTGTGTATGTCATGTGTGTGTGTGTGTGTGTGTGTTTCTTTTCTGTATTTGGTGTTTAACGTCGTTTTCAACCACGAAGGTTATATCGCGACGGGGAAAGGGGGGAGATGGGATAGAGCCACTTGTCAACTGTTTCTTGTTCACAAAAGCACTAATCAAAAATTTACTCCAGGGGCTTGCAATGTAGTACAATGTATTACCTTACTGGGAGAATGCAAGTTTCCAGTACAAAGGACTTAACATTTCTTACATACTGCTTGACTAAAATGTTTACCAAAATTGACTATATTCTATACAAGAAACACTTAACAAGGGTAAAAAGAGAAACAGAATCCGTTAGTCGCCTCTTACGACATGCTGGGGAGCATCGGGTAAATTCTTCCCCCTAACCCGCGGGGTGTGTGTGTGCGTGTGTGCGTGTGTGTGTTTGTGTGTGGGTGTGTTTGTGTGTGTGTGTCTGTGTCTGTTTGTGTGTGTATGTGTGTGTGTGTGTGTGAGTGTGTGCGCGCACGCGTGTATGTGTGAGTGTGTGTATGTGTGTGTGTGTGTGTGTACGCGTGTGTGTGTGTGTGTGTGTGTGTGTGTGTGTGTGACTGTGTGACTATGTGTGTGTGTGTGTGTATGTGTGTGTGTGTACGTATGTGTGTGTGTGTGTGTGTGTGTGTGTGTGTGGAGGTATTGCACCTCGCTCATAGCGGATTGAAAGTATGTCAAATACACGGCTGAGTAGCCGTGGGTAAGTATACTTCGATACTTCGAAAGTGTACCTTGGCCGGGCTTTCTGCGGAGCATCCGCCTGCCGGCTTGCTGAAAGTGGACTCTGGTCCAACTGACAGCCTCCGACACTCGCAGCCAATCAAAAACTGCAGAGCGTCTGCAGAGCAACTGACACGCCCCCTTGACGACAATCCCCCCCCCCCCCCACTCCCCACCCCCTCCCTTTTCCACAAAATAAAAGCAAAACAAAGTTACTCTTTGTCAGATCATAGATATATATATTAGACAGGATCGCCAACTCCGCGCGTGCGCTAGGACGGCAAGTTGCCGAAATAATTGTGCCGCCCATGGCCCAGTTCGTTTTGTTTACAGGCAAATCCAGAAAAACAAAAACAAGAGTGAGACATGTTTAGCATGAACATATACGTATACTTTTTAAAAGGGATACACCGTTACATTTCTTCTGCTGGGGCAAAACATTTTAATATGCAATGTTTTGTATCGGTTTCCCAGTAAAAAGACGACGCAAGGGAGTTATAGGGGGTAAAAATCAAGGGTCTGCCAAACCCGGCAAATGCAGTAGGCAGCCCAGAGATCCCTAAGTACCTCTCCCAAAGATGGTACTTTTCGGCAAGATTTACAGTTTCAAGCTGTTAATACAACTTCTTTGAAAATGTGATTTTATAGAGTTTTTTGGGGGGAAACTGAAAGATAGCCTCGTCAGAGGACAACTATTCAAACCCATATCCTCATCATCTTGTTTCTCGATTGAGAATAATCATGTATAGATGACTATTATTTATTTCCCTTGGTTTAAACAATGTTTTATTAAATCAAACATGGTACAACAATACAACGATAAACAATAGGGACACGAACTCAAGCGAACGCTTATATTACGTGCCCTACGTAGTTACAAATTAACAAAAATATGATGTCGGACAAACATTACTTATAAACTATGGAACTATCTAGGTCAACAGCATAGTTGAAGCAAACCAAAAAGAACAGGAAAAAGCTAGCAGGAGGAAGAGGGGGAGGGTGGAGGTGGGACGAAAGAGTGGTAGGTACATATGAAAGATGAAGGTGGTTAGCGCATACAAAAAGAATATAGATAGTACATTGTAAACTGTAATCCAGTGGCAAATAAACAGTAGTTCGCTGAATATATAATTGAAAAATGTATATAAAATAAGGGTTGTTGGCATGGATATGCGTACTGAGTCAAATTAACAAAAACGACCAGATTTACAGATAAACGATTGGACACTTTCAAAAATAAGCTTGTTGGTGCGAAGAGAAAGGTTTTCGCTACCATTTAACAATATTTCAACATGTCTGTAATGTACAGGTAGTGCATTTATTGTAGATAGGCGAGCACGTAACAGCAAACTAGAGGGCAATGTGTCAAGTAATGGTCAGCTGTTTCGTGCAGGTAGCCGCAAGCGCACTGCGGATTTTCCTGTAAGTGGCGTTTGCACAGGTCAGAATTCAAGTTACTCATGTTTAGGCGCATTCTGCAGTGATGAATCTCTTCCAGTCGTTTACCACAGTAGTAATAGGCAGGCACGTTATAATCAGGAATAGTTAGATAGTGTTTGAATTCGTTGATTGAGTTAGTTGTTTTGCCGATGTTGTCTGGCAAGTTGTTCCAAAGGACAGTGGTAGATGGTATAAAAGATCGACGGTATAATTCAGTTTTGCAAGTGGGAACTCTTCTTTCTGATGGTCTTCTTCGATGATAAGGGTTAACATCAGAAGTTAAAGGTGGCAAAAGTTGTGATAAGTAATGAGGACATTTGCCAAATACCATCTTGTAATATAAAATTAGTTTGTGTCTGCTCCGTCTTTTTTTTAGGTTACAAAATCCGCTTTCTTTATACAGCTTTTCGTGGCTGGTGCCGCGTACACCACCAATTATAGTCCGAATGGCTTCCAAATGTAATTTTTCCAGTGCAGTTGACCAGTACTCGGTGCAGTTGTCCCATAAGATGTCTGCATAGTCAAAATGTGGAAAAACGAAGGATTTGTACATAGTTTCCAGACTTTTACGATTTAATCTGTATTTATAATATCTTAAACAATTAATTAAGAGGGTGACATTTTTTACGATGCTTCTCACTTGGAAGTCCCATTTACAATTATTCTGCAAAATTACGCCAAGATGTTCATGTTGGTTCACGTTTTCCAAAACAATGTTATTAAAAATGATTGGTTCGGTTGGTATATTATCACGTTTTATGTCTAACAATTCCGTTTTTGCTTCGTTAAATTTAACTTTCCACTGAGTGTTTTGCCCAGGTACTAATTTTATTTAGGTCTGCGTTCAAAGTCTGCGCTCGTCTAATTGGATCTTCTAAGGACATGGACATGCTCGTGTCATCAGCAAACAACTTTATAACAGATTCAGTATCATTCACAATGTCATTAATATATATCAGGAATAACAAGGGGCCAAGAACAGAACCTTGTGGAACACCTGCCGGGATATATTTTAATGCAGACTTTGCACCCTTAATAACAACAGCCTGATGGCGATTTGTTAAATAATCGTGAAACCATTTTAACAATTGTCCTCTTATTCCTGCTAGTTCCAGTTTATATAATAACCCTTTGTGGCAGACTTTTTCAAATGCTTTTGACACATCACAAAAAACAGCTTGAGTGGTAATTCCCTTATCGTAATTTACACAAAACTCGTCACAAATCAAGGCCAGCTGACAGATGGTAGAGTCACCAGAAATAAATCCTGACTGTGCAGGTGATAATATATTATTTCCCTGTAAGAAGGTGTAAACATGGTTGTGGACACAGCGCTCCATTACCTTCCCAACACAACTTAACAATGAAATTGGTCGATAATTGTTACAACAATCGGCTGGGCCGGCTTTGTAAATAGGAGTGACATGAGCCGTCTTCCACAAACTAGGATATATACCTTCTGTAAGGCTTCTGTTAAACAAATATGTCAGGGGTTCTGCTATGGCGTCAACAGCAGCAACTAGAAGTCTATTGTGAATAAGATCCGGACCAATGGCTTTACCTTCTTCTTCTTTTCGATCGCCGATCACACTTGGAGTCCAGATCTTGAGATATAATTAGTGGTCCTCTGCAGCGCAGCCACTGGCCCGTACAGCTTGTTGTGCAGGGACTCCGGCATTGGCCAGATTTCCTCTCTCAGCACCTGGTGGTTCCTGCAGTCTTGTAGGATGTGGGCCGTGTCCTGCTCTGCTTCCCCACAACAACACATGGGGGAGAGCACAACATGCAGCTTCTTGTGGAGATGCTGGTTAAGTCTGTTGTGTCCCGTTCTCAGGCGGAAGATGACCACCTGCTGTGGTCTGGATAGCAGGTGGTAGCTGTCCTGTGGCTGGGGCGTCCTGTGCAGAGACTTAATGATGGTCTTCATCTCTGTCAGGCTCACAGGGTTGTTCTCTTGCTCATCTTCTGCACCCAGCTTTGCCATCCTGTCCGCCTCTTCGTTTCCTTGTACACCACAGTGGGAGGGGATCCATTGCAGTACTGTCCTCAGGCTCTTGATGTTGTGTAGAGCGTGTTCCAGCTGAGGCAGTTTGCTACTGGTCATTGATTGTAGTACTGACAGAGCGTCAGTCAGGAAGACCACCTGGTTGTCATGGTTGACTCTGTCGTTGATGGTGTATGCTGCATGGATCAGTGCCTGTACCTCAGCTCTGTAGTTTGTACAGTGGAGGCCTGTTGGTATAGCCTCTGCTTGCCTCTCTCCACTGGGGTACTGGACATACACCCCCGCTCCTCCATTTTTGACGGCCTCTGTGGCTGACCCATCAGTATACACCCGTATCCATGCTTCTTGGGGGTACCTTTCTTCAAGCATGGCAAGAGTCAGGGCTTTTTTCGTCACATTGCTCTGCTCGTCCTTTGTTGTGAGGTAGGGGACACTGGTCTGTATGTCCAGGTTTCCTTGTCTGTCTTCCCAGGGTGGGGCGTCAAGGGAGAAAGATGGTGGCTCCACTAGCTCTGGCATCTCTGTCTGATGTTTCTTCTGCAAAGCCCTTGCCTGAGGACATCTTCTTGAGTCTGTCACTCATTGGATGGTCATGAGTGCACTGGTACTTGGTGGCTTGTACCATTGTTTTGCAGTCTCGCCTTTTGCTCAGTGGAGGAATGCCAGTCACCTGTTCCATCTTCTGTATGGGTGTTGATTTCATTGCGCCCGTGATGATTCTCAGCGCTTGGTTCTGTACTTTGTCTAGGGCCTGCTGGTGTGTCTTGGCTGCTGTTGCCCAAGAGCTTGATCCGTACTCAAGGTGCGGTCGTACAGTCCCCTGGTAGACTGATTTCAAGATCTTCTCGTTTGCACCCCAGTGTGATCCTGCCAGCTTCCGCATGATGTTTAGTTTTCTCCTGGCCTTTCCCTCTGCATTCATGATGTGTTGTTTCCAGGTCATGCGCTTGTCATAGGTGACCCCCAGGTATGTTTGCTGGTCTTCAAATTTCAGGGGTGTGTCACCCAAGGTCAGTTTGCCAGGTGTCGCTTTGGCAGAGAGTGTGAAGAGAGTGGCAGTGGTCTTCTCCCTGTTGATGGTCACACACCAGTCTTCCGCCCACGCTACAACCTTTTCTAGGGCAAGTTGCATCCTGTAGGTTGCTGTGGTTGCATACTCTTCCTGAGTACCAGAGAACAAGGTCATCAGCATACAGTGCCGCTTGGACTCCCTTGGGCAACTCTGGTACCAGGTCGTTAATGACGAGTATGAATAGCGTGGGGGAGAGTACTCCTCCCTGTGGAACTCCTTGGCGTAGTAGCACCTTTCGGCCACAGTGACCGTCCACCTGCACTCTGGCCTTTCGGTTGTGCAGGTACGACTTGGTCCACTGGTACATGTTGCCTTTGACGCCGGAACGTAGGAGCTTCACAAGGAGTCCATCTTTCCAGACCTTGTCGAAGGCCTTCTGGAGGTCAATGAAAGTGGCCAGGGTGACCTTCTGGGCCTGGTAAGCATCCTCTATGACCTGGCTAAGGTGTGTTGTCTGGTCCTCCGTACTTCTGTGCTGTCGGAAGCCGGCTTGTTCTGGGACGATGATGCTTTCTGATTCCAGGTACAGCTGCAGGCGCTGGTTGACAATGCGCTCCATGGTTTTGCATACGCAGCTTGTCAGGCTGATGGGTCGGTAGCTCAGGGTTTTGGTCTTGTTTTTCCCTTTCTTTAAAACTGGGATCATCCTGGCTTCCTTCCAGCACTGAGGTACTTGTCCCTGTCTCCAGCTGAGGTTGAAGATGCCCAGTAGTTTCTGGAGGGCCGAGTTGCCTATATGTTGCAACATCTCATTCGTAATGTTGTCTGGACCTGGAGACTTCTTCTTTTTGAGCTTCTTGATGGCATTCTTCAGCTCGGCCATGGTGATGTCTTGTTGCATGGCATCCTGGACGTTTCTTTCTGTTCTTTCTCTAATTTCTGTTCTGACTTCCTTTTGTAGAGGCAAGGGTATGGTGGTGTCGCTTTCTCCCCGATATGCTTGGGCGAAAGCATTGGCAGCGGCTTTTCCAGTGAGTGTTCTTCCTTCCTCCTCCAGGGTGATCTTCTGTCCTTTGTTGCCCTCTTCATTCAGTGCTCTTGTAAGTTTCCAGAGCTTTGTTGTGTCTTTTTCCATATTCAGCCCTGCCGTCTTTTCTCTCCAGCCTCTTCTCTTGCACTCTAGCTTTGTCTTCAGATGTTTTGCTTTGCTTTCTTGGAGTTTGATGTTGTTCTCCTGGCTAGGGTTCGTCTCTGCCTCTTCTCTCATTCTTGTGAGTGCATCGTGCGTCTTCTGCAGCTCATCGGACCAGTATGGGATGTAGTCCTTCCTCACTCCACGTGGGATGCTGTCCTTGGCTGCCTGGATTATGCTAGCATTGAATTCCTTTATCACGTTGTTGATGTTTCTTCCCTGTGACAGTCCATCACAAAATCAGTCTTAAGTCGAAATTTGGATGATTTGAGTTAGTTATTATTTTGAAATTGTTAGTCTTTCCTGGATGTTTAGAAAAAAAAATTAAAGCTCTAGGTCAATAAATAACGATATTACGGCCATTTTTATGAAAGAAGTTGACCGGCGGCCATTTTGAGAAATCGGGCTTGAAAGTTTTGGAAGGCACCAGCTTCACATTTTCCTTATCAACGGGGGTTGAAAATTAACCTCACCCTTCCAAATGTTGCACAAGTGTACTTTGATCTTTCATGCATCATTTAAATGCAAAACGAAGGGTTAAAAGAACAATTATCACCATTTTTGAAGGCTTTGTTTACATCATACATGTGGAGGAAAACGGTCAAATACATGTCATACACATCAGCAAACATTTTCACTGTCATTATCAGGAATAAAGAGGTTACATGCATCTCACCTACGTTTTTTTTCCATTAGTTTGACAAACACTTGAGCAAAATCAACTTACTTGTATCAATCACTTTGTTGGCATCGAATAGGAATACGTACAGATCAGAATGTAGATCCCAAACACAGGAACTCCTCCACTGTGACAGTCTGTTCACCACAAAAGCTCTTGCACATCAATGTTGACACCACCTCCAACCTCACCTTTATACATGTCTCGCACTGATAGCTGTAGAGCTACAATCTCCTCCGGATCAAACTGGGTGATACATCCACGACGAGTATTTCCGGGTGCAGCGTCAGGAACTTTAATCTGTTTGCAGCCAATTCCATTGGCTTTGCAGCAACGAAGGCGAGTTCTCTCGAGCACATCACAGCCCTGTTGCAATTAACGAACTGCAGCATGCACCTCCATCACATCTCCTCTATAACTCGCCTCAACTACGTGTGTTCTTGCAGTTGATGCAGTGCCATTAGAAACGCCAACGGTGTTTTTGACACTGACGAGCGGACAGTCTGTCTCCTCTTCGTCCGCATATTCAGCAAGCGTCACATATTTCGGCATGAGAATCGGAGTCACTGAATCCAGCAACGTCTTCGGCAAAGAAATCCAACAACAAATCTTGGAGTTCGTGGTTATTTTCAAGCGAATCGCAGTTGAGAAGCGCTGTCAATCGGCGTACGTCAGTCATTGGTTTGGTTTCGTTCAGCGAACGGAAATCATACTGTGTTACTTCCCCCTGGACTGATTTGACCAATGAGGAGGCCGTTGCTAGTCCTTTTTGGAAGGCAGACAAAGCTGATTGGTTCAATCTTAAAGTTTGTTTACGTCACGATTTCCTTATTTGGAGGAAGTGGACGGGTATTTTTAACCACTGCGCATCAGGGCGCGAAAGCTGATGCAATAAGCTTTCCGACGGTACCAAACTTGTTGGGGCCCTGTCAGGGATACACTAAGCAAATTATCGGTCAAAGTGAGGCATTTTGATGTCATGCTGGACTTTTTTGATGAATGTATTGCATTTAAATCCAATAATTTAACTATTTAACGATTGATTTTGGCATATATGTTTGGTTGTCATGTAATTTGGGGTCTACAGAACACGTTTCTGCAAAAAAGTGAATTTCACCCAGATAGACCCTCAGTGCCTTTTCCTCGAACTAGCTCGCTTTCGTCTGCTGCGACTTAAGACTGGTTTCGTGGTGGACCGTCTCCCCTCTGTTTCTATGGCTCTGGTCAGCTCATTTGTTCGTATGTTGAACAGTCCCCACTTTGCTTTTTTGTAGTTCCATCTCGGGCGTTGCGGATGCTCAGATGCTGAGTCTCTACTGATGGTAAGGAGAACTGGGCGATGGTCGCTTCCACCCAGCTGTTCATCCACTTTTCTTGAGATGTTTTTGTGGATGTCATCCGTGCACAATGCCAGGTCTGGTGTTGTTGTTGAGTGCCAGCGGCGCGAGTAGAAGGTAGATGGATCTGTGGGGTCGTTGACAAGGATCAGGTGGTTGTCGTCCTGCCAAGATTCAATGTCTTCTCCTCGCCTGTCTAGTGTTTTATATCCCCAACTCTGGGACTGGCTGTTAAAGTCTCCAGCGATGAGGAAGCCGCTGTCAGGGACCTGGATCGTGTCAAGCGACAGCATCTTGTCGTTGGGGCAGTAATAGTTGACGATGTTCATCTTGCTGTCATTGGTCGTTATGTTGACTTCTATGTACTCTGCTTCTTCCATGTATCTGTTGGTTTCACTGGCATTTATGTTGTTCCTGACCAGAGTCATCACTCCTCCTTTCTTCCTCCCTTGTCGGTCACTCCTGAACACCTGGTACCCTCGGATCTTAAAGGGCTTCCCTTCTTGCAGGTGTGTTTCCTGAAAGCAGCAGATGTTGACGCTGTTTTCATAGAGGAAGTGCTCTAATTCTTCCTTCTTATTGGATACCCCCTCTGCATTCCAATGCATGATGTTAATAGTGGGGTTGTCCTTGGCTCTGCTGTTTTTCCGGCCAGTCGCTTTCCTTTCTCGTCCCCTGGCTCCACAAGACGAGATGAAGGGACCTCCAGTAGCTGAGGGTGGACTCCTTTGAGGCGCGGAGCCCGGCGCTGCACCTGCCTGGTTGATCCTCACAGGGCGAGCACCATTACTGTCAATTCTGTTTCCAAGTGTCATAATGGCAGTTGATGCGTAGTGTTGTGGTTTGTTGGAGTGCGCCGTGCGGCCCAACACATACGTCTTCAGCACTCGAGGTTTCTGTCAGGGTTACCTCACCCTTAGCTCATGGCCCAAGGGCCTGCCCTGTGAGAACAAGGTTGGTCCATATTAGTCTGGCCTCTACCCTTCGGCCTGTCCAGCTTGGGAAGCCCTGCCAGGAGTTTACACTCCCGCTGGCATAGCTCTTAGGGTCACCGAGACACGCAAACCACCACACCACGTTAAGGAATGGGCCATGTGGTGGCTTTACCTGTATCAAGGCGTTTAATAACCTCTTTAACCTCATCGACTGTAAGATAAATCTCATTAAGTTCGCTGTCTAAAAAATCATTTCCCTTGTTGGGGTGTACTTGCATGTACTGGTGGTTGATTACCCAAATGTCCTCTCAGTGATTGAGGCTTATATGAGGCTCAGTGATGATAAATGTCACTGTTCCTTTAACGGGTTTATTCCGTTCTTTTATGTGTACTAATGGTACAGGTAGATATGGGGAGTGGTGTAGTTGTTTGTTCAACCCATCTCATTATTTTGTTTCTCCACAAACAGATAATCATTTATGTATGATTTGTATTGTACCTCACATGATCTGAGTGTTATGATCACAGTAGCTTTGATCATCACAGTTGCTATTTCATGTGTCTGTTTCTTTGTTTATTTCCGTGTTTGAAATCGGCGTGCGGGTCTGTTTTCCCTTGTACGTGCGCGCAATAGCTATTGCGGTGTATGAGTGCGACTACACGTGCCTTGGCGTGTGTGTGCGAGTGTGCGAGGGCTGTATTTTGTATATTGATTATTTGATACATGTATAAATGTGTCTCCAGGAATATGTTTTGTTTTAATCTTGTGTCGATACTATTTAGTTCTGCCTCGTTTTTAGCCATTGAGTATAACTGTTTTATCATCATTGCTTTGTTGTTGTTCTTTGGCCATTTACGCTGAATGACTTGTTATACATTGACATTGATAGTTTTCTTCTTCTTCTTCTTCGTCGTTCGCTAGATAGTTTTATTATAAGAACCTTTTCTAATTCCTATTAACTCGATGTTCTTTAACTATATTTATACATAAATGCATATTGTAAAGCAGTATGCATTGTTAGAGGATCTTTTAGTAGCAGTGTTTCAAGTAAAATGTCGAAGCTGCTTTCCCCAGTTTTACCTAAGAGACCGACTGTATATTGTGTTATTGTATTTGTCAGACTTGATTGTACCAAGTCCCTACACATGTTGTAATGCGCTTAGAGCCAAATATTTTTGTTTTTTGTAAGGGATAGGCGCAATATAAATACACTTTATTATTATTATTATTATTGATAGTAGAGGCTGAGCGTTTCCAATGAGGGTAAACGTATTGTAGAGATCGGTAGTAAGGCTGTTTAGCCCGTCGGTGGTGAGAAGATCGTATATATTGCCCTTGGTTGGGCTGTTGCTCTCTTCAAGTTTCAAGTTTTATTTATTCCAATAAAACCCCGTGAGGGTACATGGAAAATTAAAAAACACATTTCATTCAACACCAAATAAAAGGAACTAAAACAAAAAGAAATCAGACTATGTACAGAAAAGGGAGTTGAGGGGAGAGGGAGAGCAAAAACAATACAAGAAACAATTCAACAATAATAATAATAAATAATAATAATAATAATAATAATAATAATAATAATAATTGTCAGTAAGTACTGGTGTCACATGACTGATGTGAACCAGTTGATTGGCTAATGGCGATGCGCTAAAACTGTTAGCGCACTCTTGGAGTGCGCTAACTTTTCCACAGAGCGTATTCTTGCGCCCTTTGCCTAAGCAAGACTGTGCTCTCATCCTCAGAATTAATTAATGACATGTAGCTTATATTCTCCACAATACCAAATGACCATAAATTCCCTGCTTCTCAATTAAAGCAGAAGTGGGTTTTTTTCTGACAGATTGCATGTGCCTGTGCCAGTGCCAGTGATCTAAAAAAAATAGAAGCCGCTGTGTTTCATCTAATTTTCGCCGACTTGCATAGATTCTTCTCATATGCCGTGTTAGTGGCATGTAGCTTATCATCCACATTACCAAATGATGAGTTAGTATACAATTCCCAGCGGCTAACAGAAAACACAAGTGTTATTCCGATAACGTACCAGCAAGACCAGTTTGGAAGACTGACTCGATCGACTCTGTAGCAGACAACACAGAAATACGACTACATCAGTTCAGTAAATGAATGGTTTCAGAATTATTATTTCAAAGCAAGAACAATCGTAATCGAAAACGTGTAAGGTTCAGAACGTTCTTACCATATATAAGATTTATTAGCAGCCTGCCTCATGCGTACAGACTCAGTGCAGACTGCAGTCGTTCCATTGCCCAGGTTGGCAGGTAGCCTAGCACTAGCAGACGACATTAACCCCGCTCAGCAAATTAACATGTTGGGCAAATGTGAACGAAAAAACGATGGGGATATAATACGTGTAGGGTTCAGAGCATTCTTACCGTTCATATTTAGTATCAGACTCCCCGATGAGTGAAGATAGAACACGAGAAATATGCCACATTTGTTTTGAAAATGTGCGAACCGTCGAGTCCCGCTTTGAATCAATTCAAGGGGAGTCACTCCGCATAGTCAATCCGTCGAAGCTCGACTGGAGGTTTCGAATCGCAAATAAATTAATGAAGAGCCTTTCTGCGAGTTCAAATGAGGTCTCTCTGAAAGATCATCACTGTTCAGATTAACGCTACACTGGAATTTACCAACAGAAATTAAAATGCGTGTGACGAAAGCACGACACACTTGAGACACCCAACACAAAAGTAGATCTTTACTGTGCACGACCTGACCACACAGTTATGCCTATTCAAATGCGCATTGCAAAATGTGCGTTTGGAATCTTCTTTTTTCTATGGCGGTACTGACAATATCGTTATTGAAACAATCCCAGTGCACTAAGGGATTTATAGAGCAAATCTCGAAAATAATTATTGAACTCAGCGCTATGCGCTTCGTTCAATAATGAATTTTCTCGATTTGCTCTATAAATCCCTTAGTGCACTGGGATGTCTCAATAACTTAAATAATAATAATAATAATAATAATAATAATAATAATAATAATAATAATAATAATAATAATAATAATGATAATAATAATACAAAAAATAATAAAACATTACAAGTGCAAAGTGATTACATACATTTCTTTACTATGGGAAATGGGGGGAAGGGAGAGGGGGGGTTGGTGATGGGTGGGTTAACATAAGGACAAAAATACTATTACAAACAACACAAAACAGATAACGGAATATAAAGCTAAAAGAGAATTAAATTTTACTCGCTTCTCAAACAGTCCATGACAAGTGTCATGAACTTTGCGAGTTTTAGCAATAAACTCTTTTTTGTAGTGGAAAAAAGCTCTCTGAATTTAACTGAATTGGGGCGGGCATAATAATAGCACCGTAACAACTGTTTTCTATAATTGGTAAAGAAAGGACATACAAAAATATAATGGAACTCGTCCCCAAGGTCACCTGATGAACATTTGTGACAGATTCTGTCTTGTCTGGGAATACCAAGAGTCCTACCTTTTTGTATAGGCAATTTATGATTCAGTGTTCTAAATTTTAAAACAGCGTTTGCTAAATTAACCGGCAGGATGGACAAGTACTTTTCAAACTCAAAATTCTCTTTATACATTCTATAATTATAATAAAACTCATTGTTATTTATTTCTGAATGCCAGGTTTGGACAAATTGGTCTTGTAGCCTATTTTTCATCAGTGCTTTGAAAGTATTAAAATAACCACCATCCGTTACATTATTGATAGTTTGATTGTGCCAAAAATCACTAAAGCCTAACTCATTTAGAACACCATGGACAGAAAGCAAAAATTTTGACTTGTATACACCAGATGTGAGGCAGATTGAGTTGAAGCACCTCTCAGTGATTGAGGATTTTGTTGTATGTGTACCTCACGAATTCGGAGGGTTTTGATCACAGTAGCTGTGATAGTGGGGGATGAGCGTTCCCACTGGCAAGTGATGAAATGAAAGTTTTACGCCCTCACGGCAAAGCCATTAGGGGCATGTTACACGGGAAAACCCGGCTTTGTATGAAAATAAAAAATAAAAATGCGGGGGAGGGGGGGGGGATGTAGACAGTTGGCTGCCGGCTGCTAGAGGAGACCTGAAATGGGCTTGGGACCTGGTTGGGTCGTCTTGGGTCAGTGCTGAAATGGTTACTTTTTTGGCTGTTGGCCGAACGGACACCCGGGCTTCATATTTTTGCATGCATGTATTCGTGTTTCCAAGGCCTGAGGCTTTCGCTGTGACCCTGGGATCTTTATCGTGCGCATGCGTGCACACGGGGGTGTTCGGACACCGAGGAGAGTCTGCACAAAGTTGACTCTGGGACACACATCCCGCGCCGAACTTGGGGGTTGAACCCACGCGGATAGTAACAACCGGTTTTAAAGCCAGCGCCTCTACCGACTGGGAAAACTCCCCCCCCCCCCCCCCCCAATTTGTTGGGGTCAAGAAGTTCCATGGAGGGCGGAGGGTATGGAGTAACACATAGTGTTTTGCTCAGAACATTCCCACCCATGCAGAGCCGCGCTATGGGTACGCATTACCGTGAAGCTGGCAGTCAGTGCTACCAAATGTCGTCTGTGTCTACCACTCGGTGGTGACTTAATGTGGGTCTATGTAAGCAGATGCCAGCGCAAGCAATCTGATGCAGAGTCAGGAGGCGGTTTTGTACAAGAGAAACTTAGAGGCCACAGCCTCGGCCGTCTAAGGGATCTGTGTGTCTGGAGGCACATTTGGTTTCTGAGGTTCAAGCGGAGCTGTTGCCTCTGCTCCCAAGTTCCCGTGTCTGGAGGCGTTTTTGGTATGGTAGCAAACCTGTAGGTTGGGGCCTCTACCTTTCAGGATGCCAGGACTACAAAATGTGTGTCTTGGGACACATTTAGCTTAGGATTCCAGAAGTGGATCTGTGCTGTGCTGGGTCTGCTGCAAGCACACTAGAACCAGCTCGCAACAGTTGAGGTGAACAAATTGGTGACCAAGACCATCATCGGTTTCTCTCCGAGTGATGGGTGTGGGCGGAGAAAGTCTCCCAGACTGAGAGCATTCTCCCTTCTGTAGCGGATGAGACTAGACATCTCTTCCTTGAGAGTGTCACAACCTTCAAACACGTGTGTGAGGTGTCCAGTCTTGCCACACTGACAGACTACCTTGTCCCAGTAGATGCGGCTGCTGACCGTGCGCAAGCGACGCAACAGGCTCATGGGTCTCGGGGGGAGTGGGAGGTGGTGCCCTTTCCTATTGTAGGGGAGGTGTATCCATCCTCTCTCTTCACATGTTTGTGACAGTGTCTGCTCTCTTTCCTCTCTTTTTAGCTTGGCTAGCAGCAGTTTGGCTTCCTGGCAGGAGAGCCGAATGTCTGTCACTGGCATGGTTGACATAGCCGCTGCTTTTGCTGCTCTGTCCGCCATTTCATTTCCCCGGATTCCTGTGTGGGATGGCAGCCACATGAGGGAAAAGTCTGTTCCTTTTGTCATAATTTGGTGGGCTAAGAAATGAATTTCAGTTTGCATCTCTCCTCTGTTCTTGGTGCCATGTGCAAGTGCTTGCAATGATGATTTTGAGTCCGTAAGGATGACCACCCCCAGGGGTGGGGTTGGCAGATCGTTTGTCAGTGTGCAGGCCATGTAGATAACAATAACAATAACAATAACAATAACAGCACTTTATTGTCCATTAAAATATTACATAAAAATGGAAATTTTTCTTCGGCACACCCTGTCTGCCTGTAAACGATTATAACAACAATTGTATAGGACGACACACATAAAACATAAAACATAAAAGGGATACAATCAAATATGATATTGCACTATGTAAATTTACCCTCTCATATCACAGGAGTTGGGTTTCACAGCCGAGTAATCACATTACAAATATTTCCCACACACCTTCACATGTACACATTGTTTGTTTTTTTTCCCAGCCGACCAGCCTCTACGTGATGCGAGAAGAATTTAAAATGGTGACTGCAGAAGGCAGGAATGACTTTTTAAACTGGTTTTTGCGTGCCAAAGGGACCTTATAACGTTTACCTGAAGGGAGAATTTCGAAACAGGGGTTGAGAGGATGGATCGGATCACGGACAATTTTGAGAGCTTTCCGCTTAATGGCAGCTTCGTAGAGACTGGTCAGCTGTCGTTGGGGTTGCCCAACAAGCTTGCTAGCCGTCGCAACAATGCGGTGGAGTTTAGCTTTGTTTTTAACATTTGTGGTACCATACCATGTCACAATGTTAAAAGTCAGTATGCTTTCAATCAAACTGCGATACACAAGTTCCATAACACTTTGATTGACATTAAAATATTTAAGCTTCCTGAGAAGAAAAAGTCGCTGCTGAGCTTTCTTATAAACAGCATGAACATGATCACTAAAAGTCAGCTTATTGTCAATTGAAACCCCAAGATATTTGAAGGTTTCCACAAGTTCAACTTCCTTGTCGCTTATTCTCACTTTTTGGGGACCACAATTATCACTCTTTCCTCCAAAAATCATTTCTTTTGTTTTGCCTACATTCAACTGCAAGAAACTGGACTTGAACCATTCATTCAGAAGATCAACTTGGGTAAAATACTTTGACAAAGTTTCGTCGTCCTTCAGACGCCCAACGAGGGCCATGTCGTCTGCATATTTAATGAGGGCTAGAACTGGATCATTTAAAAGCATGTTGTTTGTGTAAATGGAAAAAAGGACAGGAGAGAGAACACAACCTTGTGGGGCCCCGGTGTTTAAAACAACTTCGTCTGAAAGCACAGAATGACCAAACAAACGGTTGCTGAGGCTGACACGTTGTGGCCGATCGCATAGGAACTCCCTGATCCAGAAAATCAAATTATTGTTCACATCTAACTGGACTAACCTCTGGATAAGTATATGGGGCTGAATCGTATTAAAGGCTGATGAAAAATCCATAAAAAGAACTCTAACCGTGTTCCCTGCTGTATCTAAATGGCTGACAATCATGTTGATAAGCGTGAGTGTAGCATCTTCGACGCCTCTCTTTGCCCTATATGCGAACTGAAGGGGGTCCATGCGATCTGCCACAGACTCAGTGAGCTTGTTACAAACAAGCCTCTCCATACATTTCGCTACAACAGAAGTCAGTGCCACAGGGCGAAAATCATTTAGTTCTTTTGCGTTTGGTTTCTTGGGTACAGGTGTTATAGTGGAAGTTTTCCAGGAACGAGGCATAAAATGTACATCGAGAAAGAGCTGAAACAGCTGAGTAAAAACTGAACCAAGCTGATCAGCACACACTTTCAAAACACGTCCGCCTAAACCATCTGGGCCTGGTGATAGCAAATAACTCTGCAGAGAAGATGCTGATCCCCTTGTTTAGCTTGTATTTTCGTGTTATATCAAGTCCAGGAATCGACAAGGCACACCCAGCCTCCCCTGACTGCAGGATCGAACCATCTGTGAAGACCTGTAGGTGGCTTTTAAATCGTTGATCGATCTTTTCTTTTGCAACTGTGGCTAGCAGCAATGGGTCTTCTGCCTTTTTGAGGCCGTCTCCATAGTCTATGATCAGATTTGGGGCTTCAAGCAGCCATGGAGGGTAAGGAAGAGTACCACCTGTGACCAGCTTTTCCTTGGACAGGCCACTCTGTTCCCATATGCCCTTCACATGGTTGTATATTGGGAGCACTGTTTGGTATGTATGAGTCTTGGACTCAAGAGCTTTGTATTGCATGTGGTCGGTATCTCCCATGTCTGGGGTAAATACTTCCACTGCCGTGTTTGGGACACAGTGTATTCTGACAGCCAGCTGTGCACATCTGAGGTGGCATTCCTCTTTCAGTGGCAGCCATCCCACTTCCTGGTAAAGTAGGGTGGAGACTGCCGATCTGGGGACCCCCAGCGCCACTTTGAGAGCGGCTCTTTCTACTCTTTCAAGCTTTACCCACTGACTGTCAGGAGCTGCAAAGAAAGCCTCTTGGCCATAGCTGAGGCACGACCGAACAGGGCACGGACAAGATGGATCAATGGTTTTCCGGCTGCCCACGACTCTCTGCTCAGAACCTTTATCAGGTTCAGAGAGCGTTGAGCTTTTCTCACAAGTGAGTCTATGTGTGGGCCCCAACTGAGAGAGCTTGTGAATGTCACTCCCAAGAACTTGGTTCTATCTGCTGGCACCAGCTGCACCCCATTTATGGTGATGGAACATGTCCTTTTAACAAGCTGCACTCCTGTGAAAGCCATGAACACGGTTTTTTCGGTAGATAGCTCAAAGCCATTCGTCTGCATGTAGTCAGCGATTTGGTCGACTTTTTCTTGGTACCGCCCCATTTTTGTTTTGATTGTTCTTTCTGACTTGCAGTTGACTGCTTCCCAGAGGGCCATGTCATCGGCAAACAGAGACAATGAGGCCTCCTTGAGGTTCAGATTTGCTGCATCGTGGACCATGATGCTGAACAATATGGGGGCTATGATGCTTCCTTGAGGCACCCCCATATCTAGGACATGTGTTTGAGAGATGGACTGTCCCACTCTAACAGCCATGGACCTGTCTGTGAGGAATTCCTGGACAAATTCCAGCAGGCGCCCTGAGATCCCCATGTTGGACATTTTCTGAATTAGCTTTCCATGCCAGACCGTGTCAAATGCTCTTCTAATGTCGAAGAAGGTTGCCAGCACTGTTCTGCCTCGTGCTTTAGCCTTCTTGATGTGGGCTGTAAGTTTTACCACATGCTCCATGCAGGCTCGACCCTTTCTGAAGCCTGCCTGGCAGAGGGGAAGAATGTTGTTCTTTTCAAGAAAGTGTTCTAGTCTGTTTTTTACAATTCTTTCGTATACCTTGCCAAGGTGAGGTGTGAGTGAAATTGGGCGGTAGCTTGTCGGCAGGTGCCGGGGTTTACCGTCTTTGGGAAGAGCAATCACCAGAGCGTTTTTCCAGGCTGAGGGAAGTTTTGAGTTCGCCCAACAGTGCTGGTAAAACTGTAGCAGCACTTCCAGCATGGGCTCAGGAAACCGGCGTATCATGTTGTATGAAATGGGGTCTAAGCCGGTTGCGACATTTCCGGATTTGATTCCTTGGATTGCCTTCCTCAACTCATTGATACCCAGATCCTGGTTTATCGGCAGTGAGTTGTCTGCTGCTGCTCGCCCGAATTTATCTTCTTCCTTTCGACGGTAATCAGCGAGCGACTGTGGCATATGAGCTGCCTGACTGACTTTTGCAAATGTCTCAGCCAGCACCTCGGCCTTCTCAAGATTACTTTGTGTGTACTCATTCCCGTTCAGCAAAGGTTTTTCAGAACACTTTCCTTTTGAATTTTCGCAGCTTGGTCCATACAAGGGACGCGTCTCCTTGGTTATGCACCTTTTTACAACAGAAATCTGTCCAGTAGGCTGCTTTTGCCTGTTCATTGACCGCAGCACACTCCTTTTCAACTTCTTCGAGGGCTGTTTTATTGGAGGCTGACTGATTCTTCTGATATGCTTTTGTAAAACGCCGTTTGCGCTGCACCGCAGCTCTGCATTCTTCATTCCACCAGGGGGAAGGTGCCTGTTCTCTCTTTTGAGGCCCAGAAGCGCGTTTTGGAATAGCTTGATCAGCTGCACTGAGGATTGCCTGTCTGATGTTACCATAGTACTGGTCTATGTCATTGTCTTTGAACTCAGTCTCTCCACATATATGCGTTAGAGTCTTCTTGAACTTCTCCCAATCTGCTTTGGCACAGATGTACTTTGGCGTACGATCAACTTCAGCAGGATCAGGG
>NC_090251.1:1537640-1558286 GCF_037325665.1 Littorina saxatilis | reverse complement strand
ACCCATCTGCAGGACTCGGAAGTGACGCTCGTTTTGCTGTCAGTTCTGTAGTCGATGACCTCATACAGTGTGGCCAGAACATGGCGGCAATAACCATCCAATCTGCAACAGTTTACGCATTCAATGTAAATTGTAATGATGCATTTATACAGTGCTAAAATAGTTAACCCTCTCAACATGAATGACACCACTGTGTGCTTCCCCAGCACAAGCTGTTCAGACATTACACCAGATTTTAACTTTTAGGTTTTAAATGTCATTGGTACAATGACAAATACTAAAATAGGGAGTAATATATGAGTTGGACATCTTAAAGTTATGAAGTCGCAACACTAATGCTGAAAAGGTTAATTAATTTTTTAACACTTCAGTATAAAGCACACACAATGACTTCATCATTCTGCCCACAACTGTTGTTTGCATACACATGTATGTATGTAGATCAGTTTAATTTAAATGAAATAGATAAGTTACAAACAGTGCAAGTCTACTGATGGCCTGTACCAAAGTTTGTTATGGCCTAAAAGTCAATCAACCATTAAAATAGTCCCCCCGCCCAAAAAAATAAAATAAAAATTAAAATTAAAAAAAATACTGCCTGACATCCTGGTTAGTTAGTTAGCTAGCTTTACTTCCCTTTATCTTGGTGTAGATGTAAGGAAGAATAGACAGCCTGCTAAATGTGTTAACAATAACGAGCAAAATATGAACATACCCTCCCTTGCAGGTGCAGAAGGCTGACAAAATGCAGCTCCTTAGGTCCATGTCCACACTTGTCATTACAATCCACTGTGAATAAAATTTTGCACCAGTCACTGGGTTCTTGGCTTCACTTTGCTTTTGACAGCAAAATAGCCATCTGTTGGGGGCTCTGATGGCAGTGATGGGATGCCACACGCTTGTATAAATTCTACCACATAATTATCCATCTCTCATCATCTGGAATCCTTCTGATTTACGATAATCCCGCACACTGGCAACAGACGCATTTGATGCACTGAGCTGGTACGTGCACACATCAAACTCAGAAAAGTCAGGTAGAATGTTTATGTTGGTACTTCCTGACAAGAAACCAGGATTCTGCAGAGCTCTGAACATTGCGTCGTCGTGGGTTTTCTGGACCGGCTAAATCGGGCAGTTTCAAGCCGATCACTTCGGCTCGATCCTCGATCAGCGCCTCGGGATCGATGGGCAACTTGATTTCAAATGCTTTCTGCACTAAATCGGACAGTTCATGCTTGCGGTAATCGCTAAACGTGACGCCTCTTTCACGCAAGAACGACTGTGACTCGCTCACAGATCTATACAGATACAGATGGTAGGATTTCCCTTCGCTGACGCCATTGTTTGGCCCAAACAAGGGAAACTACTCTCATAGGTCAGTTTCCACTAAAAAGACGGGAGTTTATGCATACGCCCTATTGTTGATGGGTTTTTTAAAATTTGTGACAAAAGAATTTAAACGTTCAAATGACTTACCACCCCCCTCTGATATGTCAGTTGCGAGTGTGTCAGTATGTGTTTGTGTATGTGTGTGTGTGTGTTTGTGTATGTGTGTGTGTGTGTGTGTGTGTCACTAGTGTACGTGTGTGTACGTGTGTGTGTCACAGTGTGTGTGTGTGTGTGTGTGTGTGTGTGTGTGTGTGTGTGTGTGTGTGTGTGCGCCGGTGTGGGGGTGTGTCTGTGTGTGTGCCCATGTGTGTGTGGTCACGTTGTGTGTGTGTCAGTGTCACGTGTGTGTGTCAGTGTGTCAGTCAGTGTGTGTCGGATCAGTGTGTGTGATCTAGGCCAGGGTGGACTCCCAAGGTTCCTGGGTTCCGGAAGTCCACCCACCCCCCTTACTGACTCCACAAATGTACCTTTTGCCTTTTTCTCTCTGCGAATGTATGTATTCATTTGCTAATTTGTTCGTTTGTTTGTTCGTTCGTTCGTTTGTTCGTTCGTTTGTTCGTTGGTTCGTTCGTTCGTTCGTTCGTTCAACAGTCCGTCCGACAGTCCTTCAGTACGTCCGTCAGTCCGTCCGTCCGTCAGTCAATCCGTTCTTCCTTCACTGAGTCCGTATCAATAAATTCCTCTTGTGCAGGGCCGAACCAGTACAGGAGAGAGAGAGAGAGAGAGAGAGAGGGGGGGGGGGGGGGGGGAATGTTCCTCATTGTTGGTGGGACAACCCCCCCCCCCCCACCCTGGCCTAACCGTAAACCTCCTCCAAACGTTTGACAAATGCTCTGAAAATGCGCCAGTTTGCACATATTGTTTATTGTTTGCTTGTTTATTTGTGTGTTTTTTTTGTTTGTTTGCTTGTTTGTTTGTTTGCTCGTTCGTTCGTTCGTTCGTTCGTTCTTTCGTTCATTCGTGGGTTGGTTCGTTCGCTCTTTCGTTCCTTCGTTATTTCCTTCGTTCATTCGTTCCTTCGTCCTTTTCGTCCGTCCGTATGTCCGTCCGTACGTCCGTCCGACAGTCTGTCGGTCAGTCCATCAGTCCGTCCGTCAGTCCGTCCGTCCTTCAGTCTGTATCAAAAGATTGCTCTTGTGCAGAGGGTTGAAGGAATACCCTGCAGGACCGGATCAGGAGGGGTTACCCGTAACACCCCCCCCCCCCCCACCCTCCCCCCACCCCCTGTCCATCGGTCCGCCCCTCAATCAGTCTGCCCGTTGGTCCGTCCGTCAGTCTGTCCGTCAGTCCGTCCGTCCGTCCGTCCGTCCGTCAATTCGTCCGTCCGTCCGTCCGTCCGTCCGTCCGTCCGTCCGTCCGTCCGTCCGTCCGTCCGTCCGTCCGTCCGTCCGTCCGTTCTTTGGTTCATTTGTTCTTTCGTTCGGTCGTTCTTTCCTTTGTTCGTTTCATTGCTTATTTATTAGCACACATCATTGTCAACTAGTGAATATCCTGAACAAGGCGGTGCGTGAGAATATCTTCTTGTTTGTTAGGATAAAATAACATCAGTTTACTCTGAAACAAAACACACACAAATTCCGCTGCTTGAGCATCGTTTCAGTCTAACCGAAGTGAAGGTATACCTCATCTTCAGAAGGAGAATAAGCGACAGCATGCTCTTCTACCATATAACATGTCACGTGAGGTCGTTCAGACCGGAGTGGAGGTATATCTCCGAGGGATCAGGGTATACTTTCAACCCGATGCACAAGCGTAGTTTATTGATACCTTAGTTTCGGTCGCACCGGTGTGTAATACCTCCTCTCTCTCTCTCTCTCTCTCTCTCTCTCTCTCTCTCTCTCTCTCTCTCTCTCCGAGTCTCTCTCTTACGACACACGCACACACAGACAAACGTACACTCAGGCACATAATGACACAAGTGACACTGACGGCACACATAAACACACACACACACACACACACCACACACTGCACACACACACACACGCGCGCGCTCGCGCGCACACATATACACACACACACGCACCCATACACGCACGCACACAGTCACAAACAAATAACCACACACTCACTCTCTCTCACTTTCTCTCATTCTCTCTCAATCTACACTCATACACACACTGAAACTATGATGACACAAGTGACACGTCACACACACACACACACACACACACACACACACACACACACATACACACACACACACACACACACACACATACTCACCGTAGTGACACACATAATTATACACACGCGCGTACAGTTGAAAGTCAAGACATGATATGATTTTTTCAAAGCATAGGAAGGTTTCTTTTGCAAATGAATAAAATTAACACAGAGGCAAAACCCGGTTTTTGCAGCCGGAATGCAATTGCGGAGGCTTAAAAAGGAAAAGATTAATAAAAAAAATATATAGCTCCTGGCGGAACTTGAACCCGGAGCGAATGAACGAGAGTCCGGAACCGTTACCACTGCACTATGTTACTCGTGTAGAATAGGGGCATGATGAAAAAAGGCATTCTGAGTTATTCAGTCGTGCTGGTTTGAAAACTCGCCACCTTCGCCGAATGACTCGAGCACGTTTTTTTCGGTCAGTAACTGATCGAACTGTCGCTTTTGAGTCACTCTATTTTAAGCATTTCACCTAAATTAAACAAGAATGTCACAGTCCGTGTCTATGGTGCAAGGTAGGAGACCGTCTCATTGTAGCCAAGTTACGACAGTTGCTCGATTGACGCATTTCACGTCTTCGATATTGTGTCTGAGATCATTTCCCAATGAGCTGCCTTTAAAAACGGAATGTCCTGCAATTGTAGTATGCGCTGGAGGTTTCTTTTGGATGGGTAAGGACCCTTGAGATGCGATATCGTCGTATAATTATGTCAAGCGAGAGGCCCTTGACATTGGAAGTGGGAACTTCGAAAGCAAAGTTGCCAGCTACTCGGTATGCACGAGCTAAATTGAACGCCGAAGTAGTGGCTTCGAGAGTTCTGAGGTCAAGGTCGAGAAAATTGGGGGAATCCCAATTAGTGCGCATGCGTTTGTAAACGGTAGGCTTGGTGACCAGAAGAAACGAATCTCATCGCGAGTTCGTAAATGGGCAAACGTTGATCGCGCTGTAGCTTTTACTATAATTGTTGTTTTTAACTGGTTGAACGAAAGCTGTGATAATTGTCCTTAAATAGAATGACTGTCTATAATAATGATTTCGTTGACCAGAATGTTGGGGACAATAAAAAAAGGTTGTTTATGTGGTAGCGAAGTCGGTTAACTTAAAACTCTTTTTGTAGTGTTTTTTTAATGATTGTGTATCGGTAAAACTGCTGGACAAAAATAGTTTGGTCAGAGCGAATGTTTGTGTTACTGGTAAATTTAAAAAGGCAGAACTCCATTTTTTGGGAATCAAGATATAAGGTGTAGTGAAAAGAAGATAAGTTCAGCGAATTTCATATTATTTGAGAAAATGTGTGTCCGAATTTTTAAAACAGAAAAATTGTTGTACTTAGGTGTTTGTAAATTACGTTTGTCCTCGTTAATTGTGAAGAGGATGTATGTTTATATAAAGTTCAAAGTCAAAATTGGATTTTTGTAGCCTACGTGCGTGTGTGCATGTGTATTAGACATAATACATAGACATAGAACACTTTATTATCTCAATTACGATAAACTCGGGTGTGGTGAATCACAATAAACAGCATAAAACGTTAAGAACATGAATAAAATATCAAGGCGCAAATATAGTCAGCTCATCATAGTGTGGGGAGTGGGTACACACACACACACACACACACACACACACACACACACACACACACACACACACAGTCGAACACACACATAACGTCGAACACACACACACACACACACACACACACACACACACACCGTCGAACACACACACACCGTCGAACACACACACACCGTCGAACACACACACACACACACACACACACACACACACACACACACACACACACACACACACACACACACACACACACACACACACACACACACACGGCACGCGCGAACACGCAAACAAACGTATGAAGGAACAGACGCACAATTATACCCGCACGCACGCGCACACAGGCAGACAGGCACTCGCACAAACACACACACACACACACACACACACACACACACACACACACACACAGATAAAGCATTGACAAAAAAAATAGCAGAAACTTACACTTCAACACTCGAACACACACACACACACACACGCACACGCACACAAACACACGCACGCACGCACACACACACACACACACACACACACACACACACACACACACACACACACACTCACACATGCACACAACGACGCCCATTTTCATAGAAACACAGTAACCCCCTCGTATAAGCGGGAATGAAAGAGTGGTCTGCCGTGTGCTGACAAAACCGAGTAAGTCCACTGAAGCTAGTTCTGAGATAAACGACTTTTTCTGTTTTATTACATTTCTCAAAAGTGACGATTATCTTGATCAACCTACAGAGATAATAAGATAAATAGCATTATTGTACGTTTACAACCCGAGTTTGATAATGATCTGATGGATGGTTTTTGTTTTGTTGGGCATTTTGTGGACTTACTTGGTTTTGTCACTTTTTTCCATTATATCAGATCTAAAAAATTTGACAGATCTAAGCAAGTGGACTTACTTGGTTTTGTCAAAACATTTGGAAGAAAAAGTAGTGCTTTTTTTTAGGATGAAAGTCGCTTGTTCATTTCAATGCGTTATTCTCTCAGGTGCCAGGAGAAACGTTCCGTATAACTCCCGCTTACTCTATTACACATGTCGTGTGCACATTAGAGCGCTTACTTCCCTTTGCTTATTTGATCTCTAAACAACGCTCTGGCTCATTTCGGTACGATTCTCACAGATACTTTCGAAGCGAACCTGTAACAATGTGTGCGTTTGTGTGTTTGTTCTGATTAAAACCAGTCTTGATCTAAGGACTATGTCCAGTCAAGAATAAAAGCTGGTTCTTGTGTATGACTGTGTACGTGAGTATTAGTTTGAGTGCCTTGGAGAATGATGAGCATTTCAGATTGCGGTGATTTGCCAAAATACACATTATTCACGTAAAATGTTTTAAGCTACACAGCATGTTTTTTTGTTCCGGTAATGTTTTGTTGTTGTAAGTTTGGGTGGTACGGTTACTACTATAGTTACAGCCTTAAATCACATTATTTGAAATTCAAATCAAACACTATTTACCCGGGTTTGATGTCTTAAAAATCGTTTCTTGAAATTGTTATTACGAAATATTTCTGGACATTAAAATGCTAGCACAGGCACGAAAGTGATTTTATTGCAGGTGTCAATGTTTCCTGAATCTATTTATAGATGTGTTACGTTTGAATTGATATTAAGCAATTCAGGTGCCGTGTGGACATGGTACGGAAACATTCACTGTCCCGATTGACGGGTTTTAACAGCGAGGACGCAATTTTTGTGAAGGCGTTTTAGTTCTGCTTCTTCTTCTTCTTTTGCGTTCGTGGGCTGAAACTCCCACGTACACGTGTGCTTTTGCACGAGTGGATTTGTACGTGGATGACCGTTTTTAAAAAACCATTTAGGCAGCCATACGCCGTTTTCGGTGAAAGCATGCTGGGTATTTTCGTGTTTCTATAACCCACCGAACTCTGCTTTCAACTGCACGATCTTTTCCGTGCGCACTTGGTCTTGTGCTTGCGTGTACACACGAAGGGTGATAAGGCACCAGCAGGCCTGCACGTAAGTTGACCTGGGATATCGGTAAAATCTTCACCTTAATTACCCGTCAGGTGCGGCCGGGATTCGAACCCACGACCTTCCGCTTTGGTAAGTCTTTTTTTTTTCAAAATGATATTTTTTGTCCATCAAAAAGAAAAAATCAATGCGCATCTTGTGTGCTAATTTCTACTTTTTAGAGTGCTTAGATAAGCAGATATGAACAAGTAAGTCCACAACCAAAAACAACTTTTTAAGTGTGCATGAATGTTTTGACAAAACCAAGTAAGTCCAAGGGGTTCCCAATTTTCCTATAATGATAGTTTTAAAATTCTTGTCAGACGACCCATACAGAAAATACGTCATTTTAAGTTTAGAACTCACAAATGACGTCATTTAAAGTTAAGAACACACAAATGACCTCTTTCGATAAGGCGAGACATAATGACGTCACCTTATGACGTTTTATTTCAAACATTTTTCTTCTCTATCTATATATATAATTCTCCTGACGATCCTTGTCTCTCTCTCTCTCTCTCTCTCTCTCTCTCTCTCTCTCTCTCTCTCTCTCCCTCCCTATCTCTCTCTCTTCCCCCCTCCATCTCTCTTTCTATCCCTCCCAACCTCTCTCGCTATCTCTCTCCCTCTTACTCTCTTCCTCCTTCCCTAATTCCTCTTTCCCTTTATTTCTCTCTCTCTCTCCATCCCCCCCCCCCCCCCTCGACCCTGATTTCTTTCCCCTCTCTCACTCTCTCCCTGTTTAGTCTCTCTCTCTCTCTCTCTCTCTCTCTCTCTCTCTCTCTCTCTCTCTCTCTCTCTCTCTCTCTCTCTCTCTCTCTCCATCTTGTGCAAATTCGTAATGTTAACGTTATTTTCACTGTTTTGTCATTTAACTTGACAACACTTCTTCTTTAGCAGCCATGCTTGCACCAAAACTAGCACCCCTACTAACAAGTAAAATGCCGCAAGAATATTCGGATTGACTTTGACGTCATACTGGCAAAAACATTGCATTCTGATTGGTTATAGCGTCATAAAGGTTCTTGTGATTGGTGGATGGACTTACTTGGTTTTACCAGCAAATTGACATGTAATGTTTTTGGAGAAATGTTTGAAGTTGTGGACTTACTTTTCTATATCTCCTTATCTATTTATTTTACAAAGTCAAAATTTACACACAGGCTGCTTCTTGATTTCTTAGTTTTGATGAACAAACAGATATCATTTTTGGGAAAAAATGGACTTACTCGGTTTTGTCAGCACATGGCAGATGTACTTTAAACAGTTTTTAAGGTGTGGACTTACTTTTTTATATCTCCTTATCTATTTATTTCACAAAGTCACAATTTACACATAAGGTGCGCCTTAATTTCTAAGCTTTGATGAACAAAAAATATCATTTTTGAAAAAAATGGACTTACTCGGTTTTGTCAGCACACGGCAGTGGTGGCCAATGACCCAGAACAAACAAAAGTCAACGCTGGGAACTCAGGTTTGTATTCAGGGAAATTTGCACGAAATGCATGCAGAAGATACGACTTTTCCCTCTATTTTCTCTCTTTGGGAGCGTCAGCTCGGTTTGACATGAAAAACTGAAGAAAAGCCCTGCCTTTTTGCACTGAGAAACTGTGGAAGTAGCGTGTTTACTACTGGGTCTGGCTGTAGTACATTTACCCTCATTTACTTCCTCGTTAGCTTCCAAAGTAAACTCTTTTTTCGTCCCATGCATGCGAAAGTGAGGATGTACTTCCGATGTCACTCAAAACTTTAGAAGTAGTCGCAAAATACCCTGAGTTACTTCCTCGCTTTGCTTCGAGGTAAACCCTTTTTCCGGCCCATGCATACGAAAGTGAGGCAAGTACTTCCGATGTCACTCAAAACTTCGGGAGTTGTCGCGAACTTCCCCCATAAGCATACGGGCCCAGAGGACTACAAACAAACGACGAGAAAAATAGGAACGACAGAGAGAGAAAAAGTAGAACAAATAAAATAAAATAAAGAAAAATAACCAAGACAGAAAGGGCCACATAACACGACAAATAGAAAGGACTGAGAGAAAAAGAAGGGAAAACACCAGAATAAAGAACGAACTAAGACGAAAAAAGGACAAAGACAAGAAAAAGAAGGTGTGATTAATGTGAAACGCCTCATGTAATAACAGTCGTCGCAGGGTGTGTGTTGTTCTGCTTGCTGACAGAAGGACAGTCTAGCTGTAGAGAAAGTTATCAGTCTGTTGCACGCTGCCTTGCCACACGCAGACCCCCCTCCTTGCCACACGCAGACCCCCCTCCTTGCCACACGCAGACCCGCCTCCTTCTCTGACATTGCAACATAAATAAGACATACGATAAGTAGGGCTTGGTTCCAGAGAACCCACACACACACACACACGCGCGCGCGCGCACACACGCACACACAAACACACACGCACGCGCACGTCACTATCAACATCTACCCTGCAAACTAAATTTAGTTGGGGTACGAAAATGGGTGCAATAATATTTTTGCTCAGTTTATATGATGAACAATTGTCGCCAATATTACTGTAATGAACCGATAACACTACCATCATTATTACAAGTAAACATAGAGTGAAGGCATGGTACGTATTAGCCCAGGAACAGGTGCGACAAGCAACCATAACGTCCAACCAACAGCAGCTAACCACCACAAGCAACGATCGAGTCCAAAGAACCTACTTACTCGTCAGCAAAGTAGAAAAAACTTGACTAAATATAAAAAAAGAGTTCTTGGTCGAACAAAAGAAAACATGTAAGAGAGAGAGAGAGAGAGAGAGAGAGAGAGAGAGAGAGAGAGAGAGAGAGAGACAGAGAGAGAGAGACAGAGAGAGAGAGAGACAGAGAGAGAGAGAGACAGAGAGAGAGAGAGAGAGAGAGAGAGAGAGAGAGAGAGAGAGAGAGAGAGAGAGAGAGAGAGAGAGAGAGAGAGAGACAGAGAGAGTAGTTACACAACTGCTGATTCCAGCTAAATCAGGAAGCGTAGACAGAGGGGAACTGGGGGCCGGTATGTGTGAATCACCTCCCAGGCAGCCACAGGCAAGCAGCGAGCAAGGGGGACCGGGAGCACTTTGCACACAGTTCATAATTATCACGGCAATGAGCACAGCGTTAACCCAACCATGCATACTTGTTCTCGGTGTAAACATAATGTTGTTTAGCGCACAATAATCATACTTGTTCTCGGTGTAAACATAATGTTGTTTAGCGCACAATAATCATACTTGTTCTCGGTGTAAACATAATGTTGTTTAGCGCACAATAATCATACTTGTTCTCGGTGTAAACATAATGTTGTTTAGCGCACAATAATCATACTTGTTCTCGGTGTAAACATAATGTTGTTTAGCGCACAATAATCATACTTGTTCTCGGTGTAAACATAATGTTGTTTAGCGCACAATAATCATACTTGTTCTCGGTGTAAACATAATGTTGTTTAGCGCACAATAATCATGGTTGGCTTTGGTGTGGCGTGAAATCTGCCTCGTGATTTGGCAACATACGGTACATTTAATTTATTGCGAGTGTAATGAAGATGAATTATCCCTTGCTACAGGGGTGGCCGGATCTAGGGGGTTTCCTGGGTTCCAAAAGAAGCTATACTCTATACTATACGTCCAATCACTATGTTGACCTGTGCTCTCAATGCGGACCGGTCAGAGTCTGACGACACGGGCGCAGTGGCGTGGTGGTAAGACGTCGGCCTCCTAATCGGGAGGTCGTGAGTTCGAATCCCGGTCGATTTTTCCGATCTCCCAGGTCAACTTATGTGCAGACCTGCTAGTGACTGAACCCCCTTTGTGTGTACACGCAAGCACAAGACCAAGTGCGCACGGAAAAGATCCTGTAATCCATGTCAGAGTTCGGTGGGTCATAGAAACGCGAAAATACCCAGCATGCCTCTCCCGAAATCGGCGAATGCTGCCTGAATGGCGGGGTAAAAACGGTCATCAGGGCCGGACTACCGGGGGGGGTTATGGGGGTTTCGCAACCCCCCCCCCCCCCCCCCCCTAGCCTAAACATGTACCTTACTTATTTAATTTTTTTTATTATTGCTTATTTTATGCCGTTTCATGCAAGGAGCGACCATTTTCCTATCTCAGAATATGACCTACCCATCAGCTTCAGGGGGCTTCGCCCCCTGACCCCCACAACGAGGGGGGGGGGGGGTTCTAGGGTTTCCGGACCCCCCCCCCAGCCAAAAAATAAAAATATTGAATGAGGTATGCATTTCTTTATTTTACATTGAGTTTCAATTTTTGGGGTATTAATCAGTGACAAAATATGCTGCCTGAAACTGGTAATGATCATCCTCAGAATGCACCAGATTGCACCATTTTGCATCCTTTTTTCAAAATGTTCCGGGGGGGCATGCCCCCGGACCCCCCTAGCAAGCTAGGCGCTTCGCGCCGTCGGCTCGGCGCTTCGCGCCTTCACACCCATATCTTCACAATATACTTTTGAAAAAACCCACCCATAAAATGAACTGATCTGCCCCTGCCGCCAGGGGGGGACATCCCCCTGGGCCACCACTGGCAGCCCCCCCCCCCTCCTCTTCGCCTAGTCCGGCCCTGGTCATACACGTACAAATCCACTCGTGCTAAAACCATGAGTGTACGTGGGAGTCTAAAGCCCATGGAAGAAGAAGAAGAGTCTGACGAGTAGAATGTTTAGACTTAGCCTGGTGTGTGGCATGAACCTCCACCGAACACAAAAGTACGAAGTCCTAACGAACGTTTACAACAAAATAATTATGTTCCGTCCATGTCTATGCAGCAAAATAAAAACCCAGGAAATAATTGGGAAAAAAATTCAAATTTTCATATCACATTCACAAAGTTGGGCTAAGTTAGCTTGGAAGAACACTGACACAAAGATACGTTCCTTCTATGTCTACACAGCAAAAAAATCACACAGGAAGTCAACGCTACTCACAGAACCAAAACATAACGTCTAAATCACATCAACACAATTGTGCTGAGTTAGCTCGAAATAAACTCACATGAAGGTTCAGATGACACAACAGTCCGCCAATCCCACGAATACAAACATAACGATAGATACATTCCTTCTATTTCTACACAGCAAAGCAATCAAGCAGAAAGGCAATGCTACTCTCAGGACCCAACTTTTAAATCACATTAACAAAATTGTGCTTCGTTAGCTCGAACGAAACTCACCTGTGGGTTCAGAAGACGTTATCCCGCCTGAACGTAACACGAACAACAAGTGAAGTCCAGTTTCAGTCACTTACTCCCAGGCTTAGATCACAGACTGACAGATAGAAGACCATGCCTCTCTGCTTCACACACATCCGCACAACAGAACACCCGGTGTGTCCCAGCCAGTAGCACCAAGGGTAATACTCTTTGGTAGCACCAATGGAATGATGCCGGCGGAGCAAGGTCTGTCTCTCGACACTGTTACGCTACACGCACGTGGCACACAGAAGCACCTTCAAAACGTTCATACGTAAGTTGTTTGTCTTGTGTCCGTGTCTAGCGATAGTCAGAGATAAAGAGAGGAGAAGAGGGAGGGTGGAGAGAGGGTCAGAGAGAGAATGTGTGTACGTGTGTGTGTATGTGTGTTTGTGTGTGTGTGTGTGTGTGTGTGTGAGAGAGAGAGAGAGAGAGAGAGAGAGAGACACACACACACACAAACACACACACACACACAGAAGGGGGGAGGGGGGATGCGTTCTTGCTTCAAGACAAGACTGGAACACTCATCACTGTACACACGGTACAGAGGGTAAGGAATGGTGAACACGCATGGGAATGGGCCGGATGATAGAGGAGAGAGTGTACAAGGTTATCAGAAAGGCTCCAGGCGAGAGAAAAGAATATTCCACTGCAAAGCTACCAGCAGAGAGCCAATTGTTGTACGTGCCTGCTACCGCTGTGGGTTTTCCACGGAGAAATTCCTTGCTCCGCAAAAACGATTGTCTACTCAAAGATCTTGTAGCATACAAAAACGATTGTCTACTCAAAGATCTTGTAGCATACAAAAACGATTGTCTACTCAAAGATCTTGTAGCATACAAAAACGATTGTCTACTCAAAGATCTTGTAGCATACAAAAACGATTGTCTACTCAAAGATCTTGTAGCATACAAAAACGATTGTCTACTCAAAGATCTTGTAGCATACAAAAACGATTGTCTACTCAAAGATCTTGTAGCATACAAAAACGATTGTCTACTCAAAGATCTTGTAGCATACAAAAACGATTGTCTACTCAAAGATCTTGTAGCATACAAAAACGATTGTCTACTCAAAGATCTTGTAGCATACAAAAACGATTGTCTACTCAAAGATCTTGTAGCATACAAAAACGATTGTCTACTCAAAGATCTTGTAGCATACAAAAACGATTGTCTACTCAAAGATCTTGTAGCATACAAAAACGATTGTCTACTCAAAGATCTTGTAGCATACAAAAACGATTGTCTACTCAAAGATCTTGTAGCATACAAAAACGATTGTCTACTCAAAGATCTTGTAGCATACAAAAACGATTGTCTACTCAAAGATCTTGTAGCATACAAAAACGATTGTCTACTCAAAGATCTTGTAGCATACAAAAACGATTGTCTACTCAAAGATCTTGTAGCATACAAAAACGATTGTCTACTCAAAGATCTTGTAGCATACAAAAACGATTGTCTACTCAAAGATCTTGTAGCATACAAAAACGATTGTCTACTCAAAGATCTTGTAGCATACAAAAACGATTGTCTACTCAAAGATCTTGTAGCATACAAAAACGATTGTCTACTCAAAGATCTTGTAGCATACAAAAACGATTGTCTACTCAAAGATCTTGTAGCATACAAAAACGATTGTCTACTCAAAGATCTTGTAGCATACAAAAACGATTGTCTACTCAAAGATCTTGTAGCATACAAAAACGATGGTCTACTCAAAGATCTTGTAGCATACAAAAACGATGGTCTACTCAAAGATCTTGTAGCATACAAAAACGATTGTCTACTCAAAGATCTTGTAGCATACAAAAACGATTGTCTACTCAAAGATCTTGTAGCATACAAAAACGATTGTCTACTCAAAGATCTTGTAGCATACAAAAACGATTGTCTACTCAAAGATCTTGTAGCATACAAAAACGATTGTCTACTCAAAGATCTTGTAGCATACAAAAACGATTGTCTACTCAAAGATCTTGTAGCATACAAAAACGATTGTCTACTCAAAGATCTTGTAGCATACAAAAACGATGGTCTACTCAAAGATCTTGTAGCATACAAAAACGATGGTCTACTGCTATGTATCGTTGCTCCACACCGGCGCTAAAGAAACAGGAGAAACGGACAGGTAAACGTTGAACCAAAGACCGCAGGTGGGGGTGGCTTGGGGAGGAGGGTTACTGAGAGAGAGAGAGAGAGAGAGAGAGAGAGAGAGAGAGAGAGAGAGAGAGAGAGAGAGAGAGAGAGAGAGATGGGGGCGGAGAGTGCGAAAGAGGAAGAAAAAGGGTGCGCGCGCGTGTGTGTGTGTGTGTGCGTGCGTGCGTGCGTGCTTGCGTCTGTCTGTCTGTCTGTCTGTCTGTCAAATAGAAGCCTGTCTCTGGGTGGAGGTAAGCCAAGCTATGATGTCTCCATCTTGTGCAGACCTCGCTCCATAGCTCAGTGCAGTGAGGGCGTGCCGAGGTGTAGACCAAAGATATTCTAGCAAAATAGTCTCGAACATTCTTAGGTGTGGACCATAACGGCTCTGGCACCGAGGTGTGTTGAAGGTTTTCTCGCCTTGCTCCACGTGCTGTTTTCTCACACAACAAACTGTGCTCGCTGTCTGTGCGCAGTGCTGCATGGGACACGCGCCGCCTGACCCACATCTAGGGGCGGGGAAATAGCTTAGTCGGTAGCGGCGATGGCTTCAAAACCAGTTGTCTCTATCTATCGGCGTGGGTTCAATCCCCACATTCGGCGAGGGATTTATTTCTCAGAGTCAACGTTGTGCAGACTCTCCTCGGTGTGAACACCTCTGTGTGCACGCATGCGCACGACAAAGAAGCCAAGTTGACAGCGACAGTCTCAGGGCTTGGAAACAAGAATACACGCATGCGCACGACAAAGAAGCCAAGTTCACAGCGACAGTCTCAGGGCTTGGAAACAAGAATACACGCATGCGCACGACAAAGAAGCCAAGTTGACAGCGACAGTCTCAGGGCTTGGAACCAAACATACACGCATGCAGGAAAAAGAAAGCAGCTCGCTGTCCCCAGTGACTAAGCAGCCAGAATGTCCACGAGGGTAACCTCACAGGCTCTATGAAATCTTATTATCAGTTATTGTTAGATTTTACTGTGATATCCAAATATATCAGTCCTAATGTCGAGAAAGCTGAAATCATATCAGATCGAGGCGTAAGCCGAGATCTGATATGATTTCAGCTTTCGAGACATTAGGACTGATAAATTTGGATATCACAGTAAAATCTAACAATAACGATTTTATCGCATTCGATTTCGGAACACTGGAATTGATAAACCTGAAGTCCGAAGTTAATGCAAGGGAGGCTACTGTCATGTCGGGAAGTGTTTTTTTGTTTGGATTGTCCTCTTACTCTCGCACACACGCAATCAAAGTCAATATGAACAGCTGCTATAACTTTTATTCTGTAAGAACAGTTAGGTTTTCAATGACGAAAAGAACTCATTCGAAAGTACCAAAGACAAAACCCGGGTCGAAACAGACCACTAACAGTAACAGGCGAACAAGTTCAGGGGAGGGAAAACAGGAAACGGCACAGCCTCGAGTGACGCATGGCGTACAGTCACTTGTGGTAAATGTTGACGGTGCCGATTTGACAGTTTTGAAAAATGGAAGGGACCGAAGGGCGCCGGGCTGCACCAGTGAAGTCCTCAGGTTCATTTTCTGTGTCGAAAAAAGCTTCCAGGTCTTGTTGGGCGATGTCAACGGACTGCATCGATGATATGGTTGCACTTGTTGAGGTGGAAGTTCGCTTTGCAGAGGAAGAAAGATGGCGTCTCGAAGAGTTGGAAGCTGAAGCCAGTGGCAGTGAAGGCTGCGCGTGTGACGGAGAGGGGCCTGAAAGGGGGAAAAGTTGGCGGGAATTGTTTAAATCTGCAGAGATCGTGTTGCCCATTTCCAGCTTCTTTGTCAGGGATGTCCGTTGATAAACTGCCAGAGAACTGACGCTCTTGTGTGTGCTGGCGCTCATGATGTCAATTGGGGAGAAGTCTGCGTCCGCTAATATGGTGACTCCTGTAGCCCTGGCTGAATGATTGGTGTATACCTGGCTGAGCTTTGCAAGTTTGCTGAGCTTCGGCATGAAAGACCTGAGTGTATTGTACCCCATGGGTTTTCGGGAGTACCATGTCTTGTCTTCGTCGGTGAAAGAATCGTTTGGAAAGGTCCAGAGCCTGTCGCAGTCAGGATGGAGAAGGCTGAGATATTTTTCATAACTGGCGACAGGACACTTGTCGTCCCCTGTCTCTGGCATGGTTGCGGTAAGTTTTTCAGAATCCATCTCTCTGTGGTTTTTGGTCAGTTCATCTTTTTCTTTTATGACATACTTTTTTCCTGTTGTTGGGTTTGTTTTGACCGAAAAAGTGTTTTTGGTCATTTTGTCCATGTTTTCACACCCTCTCCTTAAAAAGTACACGCGAATGTCAAATTGGACCTTGTTCCCAAGGCCCGCGGGTGTCTTTGTGTTTAAGAACATTGAGTTGTAGAGCCTCTGGAGATCTTCTTTCGACAGGGGGGGTGTGTCGCACATCCCCTTTCCCCTCACTCTTGATCTCGGCCATAGCCAGCTTGAAGTTTTCGTTTGATTTCTTAAAAACAGGATCTTTGATCACATCAAAAAGTTTGTTGTGGGGTGGCGCTTGCAAGTACCTGTTGAGGGCGTATCGCATCCCTTGGAGGCTTTTCCCCCTGTACAGCTGGCCATCGTGGGTCCGCGCACAGACGTAAAACCGTGCTAGGGTCTCATTTAACTGCTCCGGGGTAAAATGTTCAAAGTCAACGCCTTCATCCATCTCTCGCAGAAAGTCACGCAGTGCATTGGCAGCTGACAGGTTCATGCGCTGAAAACACAAAATCATTTTCACAGTTGGTTCCACGTTTCTTGAAGTTTTATCATATTTTCAACAGGGGGAGGGAGGGGGGTACACTAACTCGCACAATTTAATTTATTTCTTGCATTTAATTGTTCAGTTACATTTACATTGTTACAGCTTACAGCTTTTTTAATAAGAGATGATTGAATTGAAACTTACCAACTGTATTTTTATCAAAACTGCATCTCTTACTCTTAGCACAAGGTTCAGCTCTAAAAGTAGTGAACATGATTTATTCCCAAACCAACTGAACCTTAATGCCAAAATAAGATACAGTGGAACCTCCCTTTTAAAACCCCTGCATATTATCAGACTTAATTCCCATTTTTAAGGCTATGGTTTTTCAAGTTTTTATTTCATAATGACTTGAGATACACCTCCATTGCAACTGTAAGATTTCCTCCTTTTTCAGACCTGATGTTTAAAGGTTTTTAAATGGAGGTTCCGCTGTAAATGTACCTAACATAATTTATGAGTAACCATGCATCATTGCATGACTCGAGCGGCAAAATGATATCAGATCTCGGCTTATGCCTCGATCTGATATCTTATTTTTTGCCTTTCTCAACATTGTCAGTGAGTAATTTTAACTTTTCACTGGAAATAATGCCTGTTTGGTAACATTTCCTGCATTTTGTCCATTTCTCTGTTCTTTTATATTGCTGCTTGGGTACTTTACCTGCATTTTTTGTGTGTGCTTGTACTGCATACATGCAGCTCTGGTGATCATTTTACAAATTGTATCGCAACTGTGGTACTATTTACAGATTATATATATCTCCTCTTTCACATATTTGTGGGTTGTAAGTGGCTATTTTCAGTTATGTGATCTTCATTTATTCAAATTATTGTCTGTTATTACAGTTTTTAATTTTACTTCTTTCTGCATAAATTTACATTCACCTTGGAAGTTGGACCTTGGCATTAATTCTAGTGAATTGTAAACATTATTGATAGTGATACACTGCCTTGTAATTTTTTTTACTCACCTTTGTGTTTGGAGCAGCAAGTTTTGCTCGCTTTTCATCAACATCTGCTTGAGTCAATGTTGCAAACCTTTTCTTTGATGCCATCTTGAAAGTCGACGTCTGCTACAAGTTACAACAGGGCTAATTACCTCCCTTGCATTGTTTTGTTTTGGGCTGTTCCATTCCCCTCCCACCGGTAGGAATAAAACCTTCAATTCTACTACTTCTCTGTGGAAGTTAAGTTGTAAAACTTTGTTTTTATTTATTTCACACCTTAATCTTTCTTATACAATTACTTTCGGCTTTTAAAGTTGTGCATTTAAAGAATGGGAGACGTGTATTTCTTTCAGGTGAGATTATTTTCTTGAAAAATAGAATTGGAAAGCTACTTCCTGCGCGATGTCAAATTCACAAGGAACTTCCTGCACGATGTCAATTGATATACAGTTCCCAGTTGACCAATGACAAAAGCTGTTTTTGTCATGTGATCAGTAAAATGCGATAAATTATCTTATCTTATCTTACACGGTGATCAAGACTGAAATACACCACACAACAACCACACTTAACTACACTAGAACAAGGCTTCTTCTTTTTTGGCGCTATCATGGGCTGAAACACCCACGAACACTCTTAATTGTTTTTGCACGAGTGGTTTTTTTATGTGTATGCCCGTTGTTACCACGCCATTTTGGCAGCCATACGCCGATTTCGGGGGATGCATGCTTCGCATTTTTGTAATTCTATAACCAACCGAATTCTCACATGGATTGCAGGATCTCTTCCCTGCGTACTTGGTTTTGTGCTTGCGTGTACATACAAGGGGGATAAGGCACTAGCAGGTCTGCACATAAGTTGACCTGGGAAATCGGAAGAAAAAATGCACAATTAAGCCGCCAGGTGGCCGGAAGTCGAACACTCACCCTTACCTTAATGGGAGGTCGGCGTCGTCACTAGACAACTGCTGCCCCCATTGTTTTTCCGGCACACAAACAAACAGACAAAAAAACAAGCACAAAAACAAACGAGCAAAGAAAACTGTCACTTTGTTCGCACATTTATGAATTTAGAATGGTTATTTCCCTTTGTTATTGATTCAAACAAACAATTGCAACAAAATAATCATTGAGCTCAGTGGTCCAGCACGGCTGACCTGTCAAGTTTCCTTCTCCCCCCCGCCCGGCTAATCCCTCTGCCCTCCCTGGGCCATTGCAAGGTGATCCATCGTGTGTAGTTCTCGTGGACACAGATACCCCCTTGTGGAGTCAGGGGGCCGGCCTCTCGTCTTCATCTTACTCCCCCCTAGACTCTCCAAGACCCTCCCAGATCCTCCCAAACCCTCCCAAATGTCAGTCATGCTAATTGACTTCTGCGTTTGTCCTTTGTCCCTGGACCGAAACACCGGGTACCTGGTCTTCGTGTTGCAGTTGTTCCTGAAAGGGTTGTCACTGCTGCTGTAATGGACAATGTTCGGAACGGTAACTCTGTCAAATGTATATATAGGCTGTGGAAGAGTTGCTCTCTCTTGTTCCTAGAATAACACTCAGGCAAGCCTACAATGGCACGAGCAAAGAGGGCAGACTGCTTCGACCTCGTTGGTCACGAGTAGCTTGCCTCAGCGTTTCTATACTGTACATTGAAAAGCCAGGACAAACAAGGGAAACATACTCTTCAACAACATATAAAACCCCGACACAGTTATTCCGGATTTCGTTGAATCGACTTATGATACAGTAGACATTTTTGCCGCTCATGTCAGCTGTTTTCAAGTTGCTTTTCTCACCCTTTTTACTCTTAGTCTCTCTCTTCTCTGAACCCCCCCCTCCCCTCTTTGTCTCTGTTTCTCTCTGTCTATCTCTCTCTCTCGCTCTCGCTCTCTCTCTCTCTCGCTCTCTCTCTCTCTCTCTCTCTCACCTCTATCTCTCTCTCTCTCTCTCACCTCTCTCTCTCTCCCACCTCTATCTCTCTCTCCCTCTCTCTCTCTCTCTCTATCTCTCTCTCACCTCTATCTCTCTCTCTCACCCCTCTCTCTCTCTCTCTCTCTCTCTCTCTCTCTCTCTATCTCTCTCACCTCTTTCTCTCTCTCTCTCTCTCTCTCTCTCTCTCTCTCTCTCTCTCTCTCTCTCTCTATCTCTCTCTCTCTGTCTCTCTGTGCTGGTATTAAGATACTGGTACCAATCATCTGGGAACATTTCCCCTTCACAGTGAGTGGTACATTCCAGTGTCAATGGAGGAATAGCTGTACCGGAGCGTGTGCAACGATGCGGAAAACCAGTCCAGCAGCAAAAGTACAGCACACAGCGCACAGCATCACTCCTTGCCAACACACCGTGACCCGGAAATGGCGTGTCAAGGTTTCTCGCATTTTTTTCTTCTTCTTTTTTTTAATTTTTATTTAATTTTTTTTAAACTTTTCCTCTAAACAACACATCATCGCGGTTC
>NC_090251.1:1525140-1532640 GCF_037325665.1 Littorina saxatilis | reverse complement strand
CAGAGGCTATCTGCTGGAGTAGTTATACAGCAGTCAGCGTATATTTTGACAAGTATAGATGCCGACCGCATTCTTTTGTGTTATGCAAAATTCTCACATTCTCTCTCTCTCTCTCTCTCTCTCTCTCTCTCTCTCTCTCTCTCTCTCTCTCTCTCTCTCTCTCTCTCTCTCTCTCTCTCTCTCTCTCTCACTCACACACC
Organism: Littorina saxatilis; assembly: GCF_037325665.1. Taxonomy (NCBI): domain Eukaryota; kingdom Metazoa; phylum Mollusca; class Gastropoda; order Littorinimorpha; family Littorinidae; genus Littorina; species Littorina saxatilis. The sequence continues at coordinate 1,532,440 of NC_090251.1, read as the reverse complement.
CACACACATGAACACACACACACACACACACACACACACACACACACAAACACACACAGATGTTGGTGAATCTAAAGCAAACTGTCAAAGTGATAAGCAAGCATCATGTTGTCTCAGCCAGTGCTAGTGATTAGTAATACAGCTGCACATCATAAGCAGCATACATTTTAATAGACGCGTCTTGTTCCAAAGCCATACCAAACATGATCCCGTCGAACACAAAACCACAGGAACATTCTGTGCAAGTGTTTCGGTGAAACAGGCTTAATACAAACACAAAGGGAGAAGAAGAAACTACACACATACACTCACGCTGTGTGCCAACATTGAGTGCCAGACATATGCCAGGAACAAACAGAGGGCATCGTAAACAGCCTGTAAAGAGTCCTGAGTACAAGAACTGCACTGCAATAGCCGAGAAAACCAAACAACAATTACATAAATCCAATTCACAACGCCGTTATGAGCGAGCAAAGTGGTGGGTAGGAGAATGCATGAAAGGGGGTGGGGAGTGGAGGTGGGAGAGAGAGGTGGGGGGGGGGGTGTGTACTTACAGGGCATCGTAAAGAACCCTATGTATACAGGGGAGCTCTGCTAAAGAAAACCAAACACAAATAATTACATAAATCCAATTCACAACGCCATGATAAGCAAGGAAAAGACCGGATAGGTGAGAATGAGGGGCGGTGGGGGGGGGGGGGGTGAGGGGGGGGGGGGGGGGAGGTAGAGAGGGATATGCATACTGATACGCAGGCAGAAACTATAGCATCGTACTAGTCAGAGGGATTATCAACTCTTTTCTAACCTTTGTGTACACTCAGATGGAACACTAATTTAGAGATGCTTGTGCGCACTAAAGTAGCTCAGTCGGTAGCGCGCTGACTTTACAACCAGTCCGTCGATGCAGACATGTCACATGGGTTCAAATCTCAGGCTCGGCAAAGAGAGTCCAAGTATCAAACAGTTTGACAAACTAGATCATCAGCGTATTACTAATACGTGTACATAATATAGGCCAACTGATCCAAGAGGACGTTAAACCCATATCTCTCTCTTTCTGTCTCTCTGTCTGTCTTTCTCTCTGTCTGTCTCAGTTTCTCTCTCTCTCTGTCTGTCTCAGTCTCTCGAGCTCTCTTTCTCTCTCTGTCTCTGTCTGTCTGTCTGCATGTCTGTCTGTCTGTCTGCCTCGCTCTCTCTCTTTCTCTTACCCACCCCCACCCCCATCTCTCTCTCTGACGTCCACTGGTTACAGATGTCCAGGCCGACAGTTTCCTGGCCCTGAGTGCATCGCGAGGGGAATGGTGTGAGAGGAAGAGGCGGCCATTGTGACTCCAGCACAACCCACACCCAGCACCCGGCCAATGTAGGTTAGCACAACACCGCGCCGCGCATCTCAAAGGTGAAGGCGGGTTGCACACACCCTGTCAAGAATGCGAACACCCGCTTCTCAAGTCAGCGTCTTTCCCTTGTGGTTCCCGTTGTTGCATACTGTTACTGGCATCGTGGGGCTTCTGTCGGGCAATCTCTCGTTATACTGCACACTGCGCAGTTACTGGTCATAGACCTGGAAAACCTTGTTCTTATCACTGTGAGGAAGATGGGCAATGGCGAGTCCGAGTCCTGCCCAAGATGACCTGTCAGAGGGCGGGGAGAAAGCTCAGTGGATAGCGGCGCTGGCTTTAAACCCATGGCAGTGTGTCGCTATCGGCGTGGGTTGGACCCCCACGTTAGGTGAGGGATTTAATTACAAGAGTCAACTTTGTGCAGACTCTCTTCGGTGTCGGCGAGCACCCCCGTGTGCACGTATGCGCACGATAACGACCCCAAGGTCACATCGAAAGTCTCAGGAGAACACGAAGACGTGCTGCAGGCAGGAACAAGATCTGTTTTAAATAGCGTGATTTCTTGATGCACGCTCCACCCAGGGTCACGTGTTGCTTGATGCACGCTCCACCCAGGGTCACGTGTTGCTTGATGCACGCTCCACCCAGGGACACGTGTTGTTTGTGGGGATTCCCTAAGGACAAGAAGATATACACCAAATACCAGCATTTCAAAATGGACATTACTCTTGGCTTGCGCTCTGCTCAAAGAGTAGTGACTGCAATGACAAATGCTCATAATAACGTTTGGCGTCCAGTGCGCACTTTGGTGTAGGACAAAAACCTTGGGCGACCTTGCGTGCAGTATAGAGCAGAGTGCCCCACCCTGTTCCTCACGCTGTGCAGTGTAGAATAGATTCCCTGTATTGGCGCCAGATGGAACGCAGCTGTACCCACTGAGCTATCACGCTCCCACGCCGAAAAAAAATCACCGTCTGCCATTACAGCACGAAATGTAAACCATCTTGCATTCCGCGAAGACGATAGCAAAGAGATTATATGCGTAATGTAGTGCAGTATTTTTGTTGCACCAAAGCGGGGTAAAATTACATTCGCCATAGACCCATCCTCGTCTACCTGTTAGTCAGTTATGTCAGTCAGTCGACGTTCCTCACCCAGCCATAGCCAATTAACTGTTCAAATGTCTCGGTATTTGGTATCAGATCGTCATGGAAATGTGAACAGAAAAACTTTGAGAAGAAGACAAGTATGTCGAGATTGTTCATTGAGCCTCTGGACATCCATAACCCCATTCCATAACCATGTAACCCCATTCCAATCAATCTGACCCCCAAGCAGACGTCAGTGTGACATGAAAATAAGTACCCATCACCACTGCACACACAACTCCCAGCAGAGAGGTAGCGTTGCCACACGGGATCACACGGGGTGCATGGCAGCTGTGCTGGTTTCCGGTGTGGCAGGAATTGTGGGTAATGGCAGGAATTGTGGGTACGGCAACCATTTACACAGGGTCCCCTTTGTGTTGCGTCACCCATTGTTGGCACAAAGGGGTGGGGGGGAGTAAATGCGCTGCAACATTTTCCTCTTTTGTGAATGCCAACTGTTGTTGGGCGACAGGTTCACTTGCACCGCGACCTTTGCAGGGTGGCGCGTTCTGTGCAGTTCACGAAACTATTATGTAGTGACTGGTGCTTCTGTAGTGTGCATGCCACTTGAAGACAGTTGCCTCTGCCTTAGTCCTCCTACAACGTATACTACTACTACTACTACTACTACTACTACTACTACTACTACTACTAGTACTACTACTACTACTACTATACTACTATACTACTACTACTACTATTACAACTACTATTACTACTACTACTCACTACTGCTGCTGCTGCTCCTGCTGCTGTTAATGTACATGAATAACTTCGACTGTCGTTGCTGCAACCAAACTGGTCCAGCATGCAACAGGTACCATGACCACCACCCTCCCCCCTCCTAAACCCACATCCTGAACCCCCAGACACTGCCCCCCACCCCCTACCCCCGCGCCCTGAATCACCATTTTATAACATGGAATCATTTTAATAATGTGACGACATTAATGAGCGCTGTTCCCATGATAAAATACATCAAAATAAACCACGATAATAGTTATACCGTCCTTATTTGTTGCCAACTTATCACATTTTTGCACGAAGGAAAGGAGATAAACGCACAAAACACTGGAGACCTTCTAAAAATAGTAACGTGCAGTGACCTTCTAAAAATAGTAACGTACGTAGTAACGGGAATATGGATTGACGCCACACGGAGGAAGGGAGATAATCGCGGCTGAAAACACTGGAGAAGATAAGGAAGAGTTACTGGTAGTGGATCCCGACAAAACAAAAAAAAATCGGTTCAGCGCGCAGCGCTGTGCGCGCTGAGAGCACGTGTTGAAATATCTCATCGGTGAGGTTGTGTCCGGGGTGTAGCTGAATACGGTGTCCAAATTTGGAAAAGATCCACCGAGAACTTTGGCCGTGCATCACGAACAGACATACAGACAGACACTAGTCGTATCATATATATTATATAGATAGCAACTCAACGAGGGAGGCAGTATCAGGGGTCAGCATCAGGGGGCAGCATCAGGGGTCAGCATCAGGGGTCACAGCGGATGCTAATTAAGAAAGGTGACGGAGGAAGATTTGAGGAAAATTGGCGAGGTGTCACGGCTTGTCGGCGGGTCAGGTAATTTACACCCACAGATATGACAACCCCCCCCCCCCCCCTGGCCTTCCCTCCCCCTGGTTCTGCTGTTCACGTGGCAAACTTGCAACCAACGTTTCCCCAAATGTTGTCGTTTGAACATCTTTCCCGTGTCGTTGAGGCCAAATCGACGAAAAGTGTGCCATGTGAACAGTGTGCCATGTGAACAGTGTGCCATGTGAACAGTGTGCCATGTGAACAGTGTGCCATGTGAACAGTGTGCCATGTGAACAGTGTGCCATGTGAACAGTGTGCCATGTGAACAGTGTGCCATGTGAACAGTGTGCCATGTGAACAGTGTGCCATGTGAACAGTGTGCCATGTGAACAGTGTGCCATGTGAACAGTCTGCCATGTGAACAGTGTGCCATGTGAACAGTGTGCCATGTGAACAGTGTGCCATGTGAACAGTGTGCCATGTGAACAGTCTGCCATGTGAACAGTCTGCCATGTGAACGGCCCCAGCGATTTAGGTACAATTTAGGCCAGATTCAGCAGCGACTCCAAAACTTAGTTGAGTACTGCTCGACCCGTCCGTGACTTGACAAAGATTTTGCGCAGACTTTTCTTTTTGCGTTTTTTGATTGGTTAGCTCTGACTTGCCAACCCACGCTAATGATTGGTTAGCTCTGACTTGCCAACCCACGCTAATGATTGGTTAGCTCTGACTTGCCAACCCACGCTAATGATTGGTTAGCTCTGACTTGCCAACCCACGCTAATGATTGGTTAGCTCTGACTTGCCAACCCACGCTAATGATTGGTTAGCTCTGACTTGCCAACCCACGCTAATGATTGGTTAGCTCTGACTTGCCAACCCACGCTAATGATTGGTTAGCTCTGACTTGCCAACCCACGCTAATGATTGGTTAGCTCTGACTTGCCAACCCACGCTAATGCAGTTACTTCTCTTCTCCGGAAAACCACGAAGACGACTTATCAGGATTCGCAAGACAGACGGAGCCGTTCATATACACGTGAACTCATTATGCCACCACTGTTAATACTTGTTTCTGTTAAGTTCAGACATGAGAATAGTACTGAAATGGTGATAAAGGAGCTACAAGGTTTGTCACATACAAAATAAGACAACATTGTGACGATGTTGTAACACTTTTCTTAACCTCGACGTAAAAGAAGAAAGGACATTGATTTACACACGAGGAGTGTTTCTTACAGCCTCAAATCAATTCAATGTGTCCATTTTCCATATTCCAAATGAAGTCCTGGAGAGATTCAAAAGAAGGAATTCCTCCAAAAGGCGGAAGTTTTTCGTGTCTCAGTTAACGCACTGCGCGAGCGGCATAACAACTTAGAATTGGCTAAATTACGATAACAATTATGCTGCTAAAGTGCACACTGATTTCATGTGCTAAACAATAGGCAAGGACACGAGATGATTACCGTGCAGGCTGCAGTCCCAATCACGTGGCTCAAGGGCCGTTCAGTCCCAATCACGTGGCTCAAGGGCCGTTCAGTCCCAATCACGTGGCTCAAGGGCCGTGCAGTCCCAATCAAGTGGCTCAAGGGCTGTTCAGTCCCAATCAAGTGGCTCAAGGGCCGTTCAGTCCCAATCAAGTGGCTCAAGGGCCGTTCAGTCCCAATCACGTGGCTCAAGGGCCGTTCAGTCCCAATCACGTGGCTCAAGGGCCGTTCAGTCCCAATCAAGTGGCTCAAGGGCCGTTCAGTCCCAATCACGTGGCTCACGGGCCGTTCAGTCCCAATCAAGTGGCTCAAGGGCTGTTCAGTCCCAATCAAGTGGCTCAAGGGCTGTTCAGTCCCAATCACGTGGCTCAAGGGCCGTTCAGTCCCAATCAAGTGGCTCAAGGGCTGTTCAGTCCCAATCACGTGGCTCAAGGGCCGTTCAGTCCCAATCAAGTGGCTCAAGGGCCGTTCAGTCCCAATCAAGTGGCTCACGGGCCGTTCAGTCCCAATCACGTGGCTCACGGGCCGTTCAGTCCCAATCACGTGGCTCAAGGGCCGTGCAGTCCCAATCAAGTGGCTCAAGGGCCGTTTAGTCCCAATCAAGTGGCTCAAGGGCCGTTCACTGACAAATAAGGGTTACTTACTTACACGCAGAGAACACAGTGAGGGCCATTCTGTAGTTGCACACTTCAGGCAATCTCAACAACACTCTTGTTGTGATGGCGCGAAATTATAACCCGTTAAATTGTAAGTGTGTGTGTGTGTGTGTGTGTGTGTGTGTGTGTGTGTGTGTGTGTGTGTGTGTGTGTGTGTGTGTGTGTGCGCGCGTGCGTCTGTCCATCTGTCTGTCTGTGTCTACATGCTTTCTGATGTTCTGTGTGTATTAGTTATTTGTTGTGTTAGCATTTTTGATTAGTGCTTTTGTGAACAAGAAACAATTGACAAGTGGCTCTATCCCATCTCCCCCCTTTCCCCGTCGCGATATAACCTTCGTGGTTGAAAACGACGTTAAACACCAAATAAAGAAAGCATTTTTGAGTGTGTGAAAATGTTGATCCTCCCGCCTCTCCCCCCCCCCCCCCCCCAACTTTCAAGCTACTTTTCCCGCCATTATATACAACACTGAACAACCACGTGTAAGCAACATCCTCTTTCCACACAGGCCTGTTGAACAAAGCACACTCTCTTTCCACACAGGCCTGTTGAACAAAGCACACTCTCTTTCCATACAGGCCTGTTGAACAAAGCACACTCTCTTTCCACACAGGCCTGTTGAACAAAGCACACTCTCTTTCCACACAGGCCTGTTGAACAAAGCACACTCTCTTTCCACACAGGCCTGTTGAACAAAGCACACTCTCTTTTCACACAGGCCTGTTGAACAAAGCACACTCTCTTTCCACACAGGCCTGTTGAACAAAGCACACTCTCTTTCCACACAGGCCTGTTGAACAAAGCACACTCTCTTTTCACACAGGCCTGTTGAACAAAGCACACTCTCTTTCCACACAGGCCTGTTGAACAAAGCACACTCTCTTTCCACACAGGCCTGTTGAACAAAGCACACTCTCTTTCCACACAGGCCTGTTGAACAAAGCACACTCTCTTTCCATACAGGCCTGTTGAACAAAGCACACTCTCTTTCCATACAGGCCTGTTGAACAAAGCACACTCTCTTTCCATACAGGCCTGTTGAACAAAGCACACTCTCTTTCCATACAGGCCTGTTGAACAAAGCACACTCTCTAATTACACGTGGTGAGCCCCCGCCACGCTCCGGTTACCA
>NC_090251.1:1523754-1524940 GCF_037325665.1 Littorina saxatilis | reverse complement strand
TGTTGTCATGGTACCTGTTGCATGCTGGACCAGTTTGGTTGCCGCAACGCAACGACAGTCGAAGTTATTCATGTACATTAACAGCAGCAGGAGCAGCAGCAGTAGTGAGTAGTAGTAGTAGTAGTAATAGTAGTTGTAATAGTAGTAGTAGTAGTAGTAGTATAGTAGTAGTAGTAGTAGTACTAGTAGTAGTAGTAGTAGTAGTAGTATACGTTGTAGGAGGACTAAGGCAGAGGCAACTGTCTTCAAGTGGCATGCACACTACAGAAGCACCAGTCACTACATAATTAATTTCGTGAACTGCACAGAACGCGCCACCCTGCAAAGGTCGCGGTGCAAGTGAACCTGTCGCCCAACAACAGTTGGCATTCACAAAAGAGGAAAATGTTGCAGCGCATTTATTCCCCCCCCCCACCCCTTTGTGCCAACAATGGGTGACGCAACACAAAGGGGACCCTGTGTAAATGGTTGCCGTACCCACAATTCCTGCCATTACCCACAATTCCTGCCACACCGGAAACCAGCACAGCTGCCATGCACCCCGTGTGATCCCGTGTGGCAACGCTACCTCTCTGCTGGGAGTTGTGTGTGCAGTGGTGATGGGTACTTATTTTCATGTCACACTGACGTCTGCTTGGGGGTCAGATTGATTGGAATGGGGTTATGGATGTCCAGAGGCTCAATGAACAATCTCGACATACTTGTCTTCTTCTCAAAGTTTTTCTGTTCACATTTCCATGAGAGTAACCTCACAGGACGATCTGATACCAAATACCGAGACATTTGAACAGTTAATTGGCTATGGCTGGGTGAGGAACGTCGACTGACTGACATAACTGACTAACAGGTAGACGAGGATGGGTCTATGGCGAATGTAATTTTACCCCGCTTTGGTGCAACAAAAATACTGCACTACATTACGCATATAATCTCTTTGCTATCGTCTTCGCGGAATGCAAGATGGTTTACATTTCGTGCTGTAATGGCAGACGGTGATTTTTTTTCGGCGTGGGAGCGTGATAGCTCAGTGGGTACAGCTGCGTTCCATCTGGCGCCAATACAGGGAATCTATTCTACACTGCACAGCGTGAGGAACAGGGTGGGGCACTCTGCTCTATACTGCACGCAAGGTCGCCCAAGGTTTTTGTCCTACACCAAAGTGCGCACTGGACGCCAAACGTTATTA